>NC_139559.1:75280899-75436598 GCF_965112155.1 Podarcis liolepis | reverse complement strand
CTAATCCTATCCCAACTTCCTTTAAGTTTGCTTCCCCATTAAACTTCCTTTCCAGCTCATGAATAAAAATACTCAACATCCCCAACTGTGCTAGGGAACGCACTGCTGCCACTCTCTTTACATCTTCAAACTGGTTACATATTCTAAAACTTTTCTTTCTTCTTCTAATACATTTTTAATCCACGTTGGGACCATACATTTTACCTTTCAGCAATCCTCTAAGAACTTTTTGAAAAACAACAAGAGAGGAATGTTTTATTTTAAACTGAGCTCACCCCAAAGCCTTGCAAGTTTGGACCTTGTTTTTCTGTAATACTCCTGGAGTTACTTACTTGCTTGGCTCCATAGCCCCATATGTACATCGCCTTGAGCTTTGGTGTATTTTGGCTGCCCCATTCATTTTATGGTAGCTGTAGATGCAGCAGAAATTTGCAGACAGACTTTCTCCTTCCATCAAAACCCATCAGAAAGCCTTATTTGAATATTTTTTCCAGGCCAAGCTAGATGTTAAGTGTGCTAATATTTTTTTTGTCATGTACACAGCAGTCACATGAAAATCTGAGCAAAAATGGCCTCTCCAAAGGGATTCTACAATCATCACCTGAGGCCCTTCTTCATGCCCTTCCTCTGTGAGAGGGTGGCAGGTATGAAAATAAACAAGTCACTTGTTCATAGATGCCCTGGACAGCAAATGAGAGACAGTGGGGTTAGGATGGGCAGCTGGCCCTATGTAATGCACCTGCTGCATCTCCTGAAGGCCACATTTGGGAGGGTTTTTTAAAATATTTCTACCAAAGTGTTGTAATAGGAATGAGACAATAAATGGAAGCACAGCATTTTTGCTAAACTCTCTGTGATGCTCACTGTGACTGACTCATTATGCACAGTTCCATGGCTGAAAAGGGATTAGTGCTCCTATGCAACCCCTCCTAGGGCTTCAAGTGGGGCAGAGTTGTACCTATCTTTCTGCAGGGCCTGCAAGACGGAGCTATTCTGCCAGGCCTTTGGCCGGGGTCCAATCTGACTCCCTTTCTCTTCATATAAGAACTTGCATGAAAGTGGCACCCCAGCCTTTCTCGCAGGCTCTTATAAGATCAGTATAAACAGTTAGGCCTGGTGAGCATTTAAGGTCCTCATTTCTACTTTGCGGGTTGCCATCTGACTGGATTTCACTTTGATTCTGACTTGATTTCAAGATGTATTTTAATTGATTGGTTGATTTTATGGTAATGTGTCATATATTTGATGTTAGCTGCTGTGAGCCTGGTTTTGGCCGGGGAGGGTGGAGTATAAATAAAAATTTATTATTATACCCCAGATTTTGACTGCCAGTCCTCAAAAGCAAATTCAAACTGTGCCTCTCAGCAGGAATGATACTGGCTGACTGCTGCACAGGTTGTGTGTGTGATCTCCCAGATCATTTCATTCCCAGTCTCAGTAGAAAAACAGATTGGGATGCAAACTATTCTTGCAGCCCAAGTAGTGATGAAATACATGGAACAGGAAGCCATGGCAGTCTCATGTAACATGGTGCTTTCCTGCTTAATGTATCTTGTGTGCTGTTTTGTGGCTTTGCTGATCTGTGTAGCAGCTCTGGCTGTTTATAGCGCCACATCATCTACAGGATCTGAACTATAAAATGTCGATTTAAATAATCCAATGGCTGCCTCCTTATATCTTCCCAAACAACTTGCAGAATGATCTGCATTATTTATCCAACCCCCTTTTTGAAACCCCAAAGCAGGGCCTTTTATAAAGGAAGGTGGGGGGTGGACCCCAGAATTGCACTATCACTCCCAAGTGCAAAAGGGTGTTGGAATTTTAGGCTTCTTTGAGACTTAATGTGCCTCCTGCCTTTGCTCTAATTAGTAGCAATCAGGAAGGCTAGCTGGGGGACACCTGGTGTCTCAGCGTCGTGAAGTGTTGCCTGATGGCTACAGACGTTGCCATATGTTCCCTGTGAAATATTGCCATAATCTCTAACAACAGGAATCGCTGATAGGAGATGAAAGATGGTTTCTTCCCTTCGTCCTGCTCTGTTTTTCAACATTTGCAAGGAGCCTGTTGATCAACTTAATTTCCTTTCCGCTGGGAAAGGAAGCCCGGTGCTATAAAACTACTTCAGCTTCCCACAGCTCAGACCATTGGGAGCTTGGTGAGCAGGATGGATGAAAGCCCTTTGCAAAAGAATCAGGCAGCGCCTGGACCATACAAAAGAGCCCTCAGGAAGCCAACAGAAGCTGGCCACATGCGGCTTTAGTATGCATGCAACCACGGATAGAACCATCCAGCTGAAAACAGCTGCAATTGAATCACTGATCCACACTGTGCTTTTGGAAGACAAATAATTCCAGGCTGATAGGACCTGATCCATCTGTTTGGGGTTTGTCCTTAGTCATGAAACAACATCTCTGGTGAATGGTCATCATCAGTATACAATTTTGTCAAGTGTCCATCAGTACTCAGTATATGTGTGTGTGAGAGAGAGAGAGAGAGAAAGAGAGAATGTGTGTGTGTGTGTGTGTGTGTAATATTTTATTACATTTCATAAGTTTCACATAGACAGTCCAATACATAATAATTTTTTCTTTAGCTTTTTCAACTTCCCAGTTTCATGGTGTTTTTTTATTCTGCCCCTTTGTTGCACCCTTCTTTTATATCATAATCACAGTACAATAATATCTAATTATTTCTGCTGCTCATAGTTCAAATCCTGCTTGCGAATTCATCACATTATAATATTCCCTTAAATACTCCGAAAAAGGCTTCTGTTCTTCCATAAAGCAGTCATCAATAAGTTCTCTTATTTTAGCCATTATCTTTTCTGAGTCAGCATAGTCCATCACTCTACTTAAACATTTTTCTTTTTTTGGGGGGGGGGGACTTCTTCATCTTTCCATTTCTGTGCATAAAGAATTATAGCTGCTGTAGTTACATACATAAACAACTTAAATCATTAGGGTGGGGGATGACTTCTGTCCCTTTAATCCCTGGAAGAAATCAGTACTCGGTTTATAAAGGCTTTTGTTGGCTAGCCGTCAGGAGCTAGCTGTGTGCTGGAAAGTTTGTATAGACTGAAGCTTGATTTTGGTTGGTCTTCACAGTTAGAAAGCAAATATTGCTCAGAGACAGCATTGCATACAATCGTGTACATTTCCACAACAACATATACTTGTATGTCTATAGTTACAAATAAAAATACATGTTGCAAACAGATTCCTGAACATTGTGGAACCTTTCTGTTTAGTACAAAACCTGGAAACAGTTTTGTTTTGTTTTTAGGCGAGAGACAGTTCAGGCAAAACTTTACCACTCCACAATTAACATTCAGGAGGTATTCCAAGGACCGCAGGGACCACCAACTGCCCATTGCTGCAAGGAATTTGAGTAGATGCTGTCAAAGGTATGGGGCACTGGAGGGCCCTGTTGATGCAAAAATTAGATTCCCCAACATTCTCCTTCGAATATGACAGGAATTTGAATAAACAAATGTGCCTAGCCCTGGCTCATCTAATTTGCCCCCAAGACAGTGGCTTGCAGCAGGGATAGCCAGTTGTGCCTTCCCAATACTCCAGCTCCCACCACCCTCAGCCAGCATTGCTAATATTAAGGGATGAAGGAAGCTGTAGTCCAACAATATCTGGAGGTCCTCCTGTTGGCTATTCTAGGCTTATAGGGACAGTGTGAATGTGCAACCTTCTGGAGATAAGCTCTTAGCTGGTTTGTTCCTTGCTGGTCCTTTTAGCTGCTTTGCTATGCCACAGTAAACCTAGGTTTGACTTAGTGTATCATCTGAACCCAGGCTCATGGTTAAGCTCTCTGCCTGCTAACTATGAGCTATAAGCAAGAGTGGCCTTGGCTGGGTATTACCTTAAGTCAGCGTGGCATGAGAGCAGGATGGACTAGGAGGAACGCACCTGCACATTTGTTTAGTCCCAGAAAGCCATAGTTTGTTATGTGAACCGGGCCAATATTTGTAAAGTCCTTGGAGCATGTAGGCCACATATTACATAAATACGAATCATTGTTATTAATAAAGTTGTGTTTTTTAAAAAAGTAAAGCCTTTTTTAGTCCATTAGGAGAAATACAATAATTAATTGGGGGTTTTTTAGAAGCAAATTTTTGTCTTCTGTGGTTCTCTAATACAAGGCTTTTTGACTTCATAACGAATTAGAGAATGTTATTGTTGTTATTCTGAAAGAAACAACTGGTTTTACAGCCTATTCATTGCTTTTGTAAGTAGTGCTGTTTTAAACAGGCATCCTCCTCTTTCGTTTCCCTCCCCTTCCAGCTTTACATGAACAGCTCAAGCTGTTAAACTGTATGCCAGTGATTGATCTCTTTAATAAGAAGGCAGTTCCTTAGTAAGGAAAGTGATAAACAAATGGACTTGTTTGTCCAGTGCTTTAGAGATTATGGTAACTCTGGGGCATCGGTTCTGTCTTAACCGATAAGTTAGATGAAAGACATCAATTCCAACTTCCATATCCAGAAGGGAGACTGCTCTCTATGAACGAGGTGGATAATGGGGTGCATTTCTGCAACTGTGTTAATAGTTTTTTTTAAAAAGGATTTGGAAGTAAGGGAGGGAAATGATATTTCTGATGATTTCTTCAATATGCAACTAATCCTTTGAGCAATTATGACACCCTTGAATTAGCCAGATGTTATCGTGTTTTATTGCAGTACGATTGCAGGGGTGGTGTGAGGACAGACCATGTTTTTGTGCACATTGTAGCTTAGAGTCCAAACTGGGTCATTGGCTGACCCCTGTTCAGCAGACGGCCCTCCAGCTGAAGGGGTGCATTGTTTAAAGATAAGGAATCATACGAAGGTAAGGTAGGGGCCTTGAAGCTGCCCACCAGCAGTTAGCACCTGAATTGCAGACTGAGCAGGCATGTAGGTCCCCTGATCACAATATTTTCCACTGTGGTGAAATGTGTTGCATTTTCATTTACATGATCGTACTTTTGTAGATCTGCCTCTACATATATAGGTAAAGGTAAAGGGACCCCTGACCATTAGGTCCAGTCGTGACCGACTCTGAGTTGCGGCACTCATCTTGCTTTATTGGCCGAGGGAGCCGGCGTACAGCTTCCGGGTCATGTGGCCAGCATGACTAAGCCGCTTCTTGCGAACCAAAGCAGCACACGGGAACGCCGTTTACCTTCCCGCCGGAGCAGTACCTATTTATCTACTTGCACTTTGACGTGCTTTCGAACTGCTAGGTTGGCAGGAGCAGGGACCGAGCAACGGAAGCTCACCCCATCACGGGGATTTAAACCTTCTGATTGGCAAGTCCTATGTTCTGTGGATTAACCCACAGTGCCACCAGCATCCCTCTATCTATCTATATATGTATCTATCTATATAAATTGGTATAAGCAAATTCTATGGAAAGCTGTGCCTATTTTTTTGGTAACATGTCAGTGTTGACTTTGGTGCATGGCTGTATAATCTCTGAAACATCCTCTTTCTTTCTTTCTTTCTTTCTTTCTTTCTTTCTTTCTTTCTTTCTTTCTTTCTTTCCTGCTCCTTTCCCCTTAGGTTCTGCTCACTACAGTGATGTAAATGGCGACGCTTCCATAATCTCCGCATTAAGTGACAGAAACACAAAGTACATATTTCTCTGGCTGTTTGCTACAAAAAAGCCCTTTCTTGCTAAGGTAATGCCTGTTTCCATGGTATACACCACATTGTCCTTCAGAACCGCTTGATTAAGACACACGCTCCATACTTCGTGAATGTGGTCACATTTTATAGCACTCTAAAGGAAAGCTACGGCAAACTGTCGTTATAGTTCTTCAACTTGTAATGCTTTTTTCATTATATGATGTGTTGAAAGATTACTGCTGGCTCTGTTTGGCAGTGCCAGGGGAATGTAGCAAAACATGCTTCACTCTGCTGTTATGTGGTCTTGCAACCCTCTCATTTCTGTCGCATTGTAAACATTGTCTCTGTGTTTTCTAGTGGGCTCTAAGCTGGAGTCTACACTTGCAAGTATGCTTTTTTGCAAACTCTGAAGTCAATAAGCAGGGAAGATGATAGTCTTATGTTGCCTGTTGCTGTGAAAAGTTGCAGAAGTTGCTGCAGAATGTGGTAGAACTGGGCTTGCTTACCTTTCGCTGAAGAGGAAATGGGAAATGGGTAATGTGCCTTTAAGGTCCATCATGGTTTGGGACCAAAGAATGTGAAGGATTGCTTCTTCATATGTATACCTACCTGAACTGTAAAGTTATCATCAGAGGCCCTTCTGTAGGTGGCCCTGCCAGGTGTGGGGCAGCAGGTTTCTGCTTGAAAGGGTCTTTTTGGTAGTGGCTCCTTGGTTGTTGAATATGCTCCTCAGCAAGGCTCACTGGGTGCCTACTTCAATGTCTTCTTTTGCACCAAAGTCCTTCCTTGTGCACACCTTTTAAAATCACAGAACTGTAGAGTTTGAAGGGCCCAAACCCCTACTATGCAGGAATCTCAGCTAGTGATGGCCATCCAACCTCTGCTTAAAAACCTCCAAGGAAGGAGAGTGCACTACTCCACTGTAGCTTTTAAATCTGCCTTGGCTCTTACAGTTTATCACCTGCTCTTTGATTTCTTTTCATTTAAAGCTTGTTTTAATGCCGCATTACATCTTACTGCTTTACTATTTTTTATTTTTTTTTAATAAAAAAACCAGTTTGTGGGCATTTTGGTTTGATAGCTGCTGGGATGTCTCAATCTGTGGTTACATCCAGACACCGGGTTGCAAAACGTACAACCAAACTGGAGAGACTGACTTGCTGCAGTTGTGCAAACAGTGATTTGTTTTTATTTACCATTTTTATTATTATGAATATCTATAAGCCACCCTTTGCCATGCAGTCCCATGGTGAGATACATACAGAATATTATTATTATTATTATTATTATTATTATTATTATTATTATTATTAAATTACATACATTTTTATTTTTAATTAAACATTGAGTATACATTGAGTATACATAATCAATAAAAACATATTCAAATCAACCATATGTACAATTCTATATACATTAACACTCCTCCCTCCACAAGGTTTATTATTTAACTTTTAACATTTTAATTGCCCCAAATTGTAAATTACATACATACATACATATGTACATGTCACCCATCTGACTGGGTTCCCCAGCCATTCTGGGCGGCTTCCAACAAATTAAAACACAATAAGAAAATAAAACAACATATGTCCTAAAACTTCAGTTAAAAGCATAACTTAAACAGCAATCAAAAATATAAACAGCTCTGCTGAAGGGGGAGCATTCCCTTTACGTTTATCCTACACTGCCAAGGTCTGGGCAAAAAGGTGTGTTGTGACCTATTAACAGAAAACATAGAATGACTGACCCTCAGGGGGAGACATCATTCCACAAACTAGTTGAGGAAGAAACGCGAGGAACAGAGCAAAATAAGATGAGAAAATTAGGCTGAGAATGTGACTGGATGTGGATGAGAAATATCTCGTTAAGATTCACTGAAATCTGTTTCTTATTGATAAGGGGGTAGATACCAAACCAGGAAGTTCCCACTTCCTTTTTTTTTTTACTACTAGATTAAAGTCACGCAAACCTCCATGGCTCCCATTCTTCAGAATGGTCCAATTCTTGGTAATTTTCTGTCATACTTATTTTCTCTCTCTCACTGAATTAAATGCTGAGAAGAAGCCATATATGGTAGAAATGACCTTCTATTAAAACAATTTTTGGCTCCTATCTTAGGAATTTCAGAAATTGCATGCCTGTAGTAGACTCATTTGTAATCAGTCTAGCTGCCTGGAATGCAACAAGCGATTGAACTCATTTTCTAATTACTAACATCAGCAAGAATAACTGTCACACAGCACTGGAAGAACAAGAAAATATTGTTATTGCTCAGAAGTCAACTATTTGCTTCATTAAAACTGGCCTATTGCCTTAAATATAGAGTAGGAGAATCGGTTTTGGGGTATTATACAGTGTAGAAAACGGAGAGTGGAGGGTTGGGAATGCAATTTTATGCTGGGAAAGGACTTGTGAAGGAAGCACTGTGAATCGACTCAGTCATTTATTCAATAATAAAGCAGTTGTAATTATGCAAGCATGTTATCTCTCAATTGATTAATAGGATTGGATTATTCTTAATATATCTAATATGTTAAATAATGGGCTTGTGATAACACATGCATGTATTTTTTATAATTAATAAGGTCTATTAAAAATGACAAGGCCCAACCAACAGGAATGCAGTCTGTTTTGCCTGAATCTCTAAGCATTTTGTTCAGTCTGTCTAGAGATCCATCATTCTCAAAGCCAGTAGGGAATTAGAATAGTGGCACATTCTCCTAGTTATTTTTTGTTGTTGTTGTCTCAGTTAATGGATTACATGCTTATATAATTGTCAGGGAACTGACATCGGAGCGAGAGGCGAAGGGGAGGCTCCCAGATGATGCTGGCGAAGGACCCAGCAGCAGGGGGAGAAACAGCTCAGTAGAGGGGGAAGCCAATCAGCGCAACACCAGGGATAAAGGGGGGCAGATGGGGGAATTGGAGAGAGGGCTCCAGGACTCTTCACTGGACCTCAGTGAGGAGAGCCCAGGTCCTCCGCTACCCACGCCTTCCCTGCGCAGAAGACTCCCGCGCAGTGAGAGGAGGAGGAGACTGGGTGTCAAACAACTTTTATGTTGGAAGAGGTTCAAGAAACGCCCACTGACGGATTCTGCCAGCGACTGAGGCAGCCACGATGAGAAAGGGCTGTGCAGTCAGAAAGGTTTAACAAGGCAAATTAGCCGAGAAAGGCACCAGTTTACGCACGAGTAACTCATACCCATTACAATAATCATGGAGTATAATGCTGTTATTCAGATAGCCAACTTTTTCCATTCCTTGGATTCTGGGGTCGTCCCCGTCCCCCCGCTTCCTTGCTTTTTGTTCCCATATATCTTAAATACAGCCTATGGGTCCATGATCTCCTGCTTCCTATATTTTATTTCAATCTGCTGATTTGCACAGGATGAATGTGATGTTTCCAAGGTCAACTGTCCATTGTTCTTTCATCTTTGGTACTTTCAGGAATGTTCAGCGTTTGTTTCTTTTTCTTACCAAGCATAAGTTCATGAAATCAAATTAGGAGGGTTTTTTTCTGACATATCTACCCAGTAATAGGGCTGGCCATGCCAGGGAATGATTCTAGATGTTAATATGAAACGTAAGTTTTTTGAAATATTTGTCACCATGGATAAAGTTAGGAGGAAGCAAATGTCTATCTGTGTGTAAATGGAAATCAAACCCCACACGCAGGGCCCTCACCCACCCTTCCTCCTTAAAATTGAAAAGTGAAATATATAGCCAAAGGCATTTCAGTGAATTCTTTGACATCTTCTGTAACGAAAAGCAAAAGCAAACCTAATAACAACAAGTAAGTGTTTTCACAGCAAAATAAGTCTTTTGGAATGTTGATGTGCTATTCCTTAGGTATTTAGCTTCATATAGAGCAATCAATTAGCACAGCAAATATTATCATAGTAGCTCATTACAGAATGTGAAAAGGAAGACTCAAATAGTGTTTTATTTAAGGGAAGAGACATTGGGGCTCATCAAAAGGATCTTTGCAGAGGCTCATTTTGCATTCTGCAGTGACAAACCCGCTGCCACTATTGGAGTCTGCCTGCTATTCATAACTGCAAAGGGAATTTCTTATGGAGGATGCCTCTATGGTTGCTTCAATGACATTTTGGTTCTCAGTAGAAACACATTCAATTCCACATAGTAATCGTGCTTTAATAACAGCTGAAAATATGTTTTATGGTGGATGTTGATAACTCAACGCTTATCCCATATATAGAAATTCAGATAATTGGAATTTCTCATAACCCTGGATGCAGTTGAGGCCACTGGAGAATACGTTGATATAGAAGTTTAAAATCAATAGACTGTGTTTTGGTTAGTTTTCAGAGGTCTGTTGTGTGCTTAATATACTATATTTGTATCATGGGTTCTGGTTCCTGTAAATCGGAGGTCTCCCTCTCTTGAATGAATGAGGAGATAAGCAATTGAATTTGAAAGATTCTTTATGCAACAGAAAAGCAATTTTGTTCCTGGTTATCAAAGGGCAGGAAACAAACTAGCAATTGAATGCTAAATATTTATAACCCTTGGGCTCCTGATACATCCTGGACCTATAACTGACTATATATATATATATATATATATATATATATATATATATATATACACACAATGATAAAAGAGTAGCAATAGGGGCTTCTTGAAAGCTGAGTGACATTTGGCTGCGGAACTTTGCTAGCGGTTGAATCTCCTCTCGTTTCATCCACTCTCTGTGAAAATTACTCAGTGGGATTTCAATCTGTTGTTTTCCTCTAAATGGTTTTCTAAAGGAGGGGAGGGGAGGGTGTTACCATGGATGCTAACTTAAATATTAACTTGCGAAAGGATAAATGAAATGGTGCGTGTGCATGTGCGTCGATAGAAACCCAGAACGGAGCATGTATTCAGCTGAAACAGGAACAAACGTGACTTGAAGTTGACTGGCAAGTGCAGTAGTTGGACTGCAATGCCCAGCTGTGACCTATTGTTCTCCTGCAGTGCAGTGTATAGCATTAGCTCTGTTTCTCCCTTTTAAACTCATCAGTGAGACTGGCTTTTTTCTTCCTTCCTTCCTTCCTCATGGTGTTATCAGGCTTTGCCTCATTTGGAAGAGAAAGCTGTATGGTATTTTTCTTCCACATCTGTCTATTAACAGTCGATAAGCTGGAATAAAGACAAATAAAGGCAAAATTTATTAGGTCATGTATGCTGCTGGGTACATTCCCAGCAGAAAGGAGGAACTCAAATGTGATGGATCAATAGATAAATAAATATGCAGCAGATGATCTCATGATCTGGGAGAGAATGTTGCTTCTCTTTTCTGTCCTCTGGCCATGATGCTAGTAAAAGGGTTGTTCACACGTTACTCTGAACACAGGTACACATGGATAAGTGTTTGAAAGAGTGCACACTTGTTCATTTGTACAGCTCAAATGTTGGTGGACACAGGTAGATGGAATGTACACTCACTGAACATTTCATGTGAATTTCTGTCCAAGTGTACAGTTCAACTGTTTGTATAAACAGGTACATAGATTGTATACTCGTCAAATGTGAGTGTACTAAAGCTAACACTGGTTTGATTCAGAAGGAGGCTTCTTTTAAGGCTGGTGGCTAAAAGAAGAAGAGAGCATGTTCAGAAAGGAGAGAGGGAGGATGTTGTCCACATGTTATGCTGACTGGGGTGGGTTGCTGCTGAACACAGTGTTTCTGTGACACATTTCCTGCAGCTATAACCTATAAACTGAGATGTGCAATTGTGCAGAAAAATATATTAGTGGTTCCCCATCATCAGTGGCTAGCAGAAAAACATCTAGGAAGGACATAGGAAGCTGCAAATATTTGGTTATCCGGCTCTGTACTACTCTAACTGGCAGCAGAACTCTGGAGCTTGAGGTCTTCTGCATGATCTGTTTGCACGATCCTTTTCACGGGGGAAGCCAGAGATTGAAACTAGGACCTTCTGTGCAGAGTTTATCTTCATCTTTGATGATCACTCATAGCCGAGTAAGATTGTCTTCCATAAACACAGTTTTAACAGTGGATCTGTAAGTGACTGTGGAGGCCAATTCTGGATCCACGCATCCTTCCACAGTGGGGACATAGGTTTCTGGGTGGGAGTTGATCACAGTGAGGGTTTGCCAAGTGTGCCTTCCTCTTAGCACGTTTCTCCCTTTCATCCTGGGTTTGAGTGTCTTCAAAGCCCATGACACCTTTGGTAAAGGCTGTTCTCCAGTTGGAGCGCTCGCAGACCAGTGTTTCCCAGTTGTTGGTGTTTATACTACATTTTTTAAAGATTTGCCTTGAGAGAGTCTTTGAACCTCTTTTATTGACCACTGGCATTATGCTTTCCATTTTTAAGTTCGGAGTAGAGTAGTTGCTTTGGAAGATGATAATCAGGCATCCGCACAACATGACCAGTCCAACGAAGTTGATGTTGAAGAATCATCGCTTCGACACTGGTGATAGGGTTTATGACTGAGCTATGGCCCCACACTTCGTGCAGATGCAGAGACTACCAACATGATAGCGGCAATCCATAAGATCTACAATGTGTCACAGTTGGGATTGGTAGTGGAGAGCTGACCACAGACACTTGGTTATTGGTGGTGTCATGTTGAGTGCTATCTGTGCTTTGTCTCTTTGTGGCTTCTAGACAACATGCTCATTTAATGAGCATTCATTCTGATTTGTTTGCGGGGAGCTTAGAGCATATTGTGTCAAACAAGTGTTACCCAACTTTCCCATGGATTTTCTGGTCACTTTGCCTATCACAAAATGTCCAATCTTTTGGGGAAGGATGTTTGTTGTGCAAGACCTCCCAGTCACCTATGATTTTCCAGCTTTAATTTGTTTGCATGTAGTTGAATCCCAACAGAAAATGGCGGCAGCCTGGGAGCAACCCAAGACCATTTTAAAAGTCTACTACACTGAACACAGATACATTATGGAAAAGCTGGTCTTTGCTGACCTAAGACGATTAGCTAAAAACATGACAACTTGTTGAAGCACATTGATGTGCCCTGCAAAGGGGGGCAGGGTCTAATTTCTTTGTCATATTAAACTAATAGTGCTGAATCTTCATAGATAGAAACTCCAGGTGCTGCCATCATACAAGTTTGAAATAATAGCAGGAGTTAAAATGTTGCTTTAAAAAAATCTTATTTATTACTTTATCTGATCTGGTAAGGAGCTGGTTAATAGCATATTTCTCCCCAGTCTTTTAAGCCCTGATTTGAGAGTGTTTGTGTGTGTGTCTGTGTGTCTGTGTGTGTGTGTGTGTGTGTTTTAAAAAACTGAATGCACTTTGCTTATCCTTTATAAGTGGAACTTAAAAACAGAGCTGCAATTTTACTTAATAGCTATAAACCATTACTCTAATGGTTCAACAAATACCTTGGAGGATACACGAGAGTATTCCAGCCTCCTAGCTCGCCTCCCCCACCTCCCCGGCAAAAGGGCTTAATATTAAATAAATGCCACCTCCCATTGGGTACAGCAGTAATCCCCTGCTCATTTGAAAGGCGAAGGTAAGAACTGAAAGTGTTTTAGAATAAATGTTCAGGGACAGATGCAAGAAAATCTGTCATCAGATTATCATTTTATGCTGGAAATGGCAAATCCTTTCTTTTATTTAAAAAAAAATCTTTCCATTATCACTTCGAACACATCATGGTAAAATGCAAACGTAAATGGAGAGTTAGGCACACAAATGGCTTATATCTGACATATTGTCCTGGGCTGCAAGAATTATCTGATTCCTCACTCCTCCAAGATGTAGCTTCACCCTTGAAAAAAAGATTTGATGGTGTGTTTAGATTGACAATTGGAAGAACCAGAAAGACTTTGCAATTGCTCTATTAAGGCAATAACTTGAGCTTTTCGGATATTCTTTTCTCCCTACTTTAAAAGTTAAGTCATGACACCTCTTTAGCTATCAAAAGCTGATCCGTGAAATTTATCTGAAGTTAGCTGTGCATTAACATGGAAAAAAACGGGAAGTGCAATTTCAGCCGAGTAAAAATGAATCACAAGGCTAAAGACTAGTTGCTCACGGAAAGCAGGTAATTTATAATATAGAAAGCTATGTTAATGTGTCTGTATGATTGCACCAATACAACGCCACATCTTCACTGATCAATATACTCTCTACATGGTAGTTATGAACAACTGGATCTGCTAGACAAAAGTAGAACTTAATAAACATCTAAACAACTGAACTGACCATGGTTCTACAGTAAAATATGACAACAACAACACCAACTTTACATGCAGTATCTTGTAATCCTTACAACATTGCAGTCAGGGAGGTTGTCTCCATACTGCAGTTGTTGGGCTAAGAGTGCGGGAGAATTACTTACCTAAAAGCCAATGGCTGAGTTTGAACCAAGGTCTTCCCGAATTTTGGCTCAATCTATCAGCCATTGCACTGCTCTAGCTTAAAATGCACACAGGACATCCAAAAGAAGAATGCACTTAAGCTTGCTATGGTGGACTCTACATTGTCTGTGATGCAGAACTGGATGAAGTAAGCAATTTGTGCATTCCCCTTTCCACACTTTTGGGAACACATACAAAATGGCTCACTCAAAAATGTAAGATAGAACGACGGATCTATTTTCTTCATGTTCCATACATGGAATTCTCTGCAATATTTGCTTTTGATTAGGGAACTTGAATGTTGCTTGCCAGAGTTTAGTTAGTAATGAAGTGAAGCAACAAAACATAATCTCCCAGTGAATTGGAAATCACCATGGATAAAGTTACATATTCAGTTCCTAATGCTCCACTCTGATTCCAGTTCCTCTTTTGATATGTCGCTGCACCTGTATTTGTACTGCATTAATATATGTGTGTGTGTGTGTTCTCAATGAGAAAATGACAGCAGCATGGAGCATAACATTCAGATGGAAAAATAGCATCCTAAGGATTCTTCCCAATTGCGTAAAGTAATCTCTTTGAAAATGACACAAAAACTGTTCCAAGATTTCTAAAAATGCTTCACTAGGCACAAACACACATAATGAGCTGATAACATACCAATTAGCCTCTTTCTCAGGCTGAGAGGAGAGGGAAAGATACAGGAGGCAGAGGAGATTCTCTCTTCCTCCCTACTTACTCCCCCCACCAAGGAAGATCAAACAGCTAGCTAGCTTATTTTGCAGATGGATCAACAGCTACGCCAGCATGTGTTTCAACGCACAGGTGTTCCTCCAGGTTTCCTACCCTCCCTTCCTGAGCCAACCAGAAGCCTTTTTGTGTGTGTGTAAGATGGAAACAAATAATGAATCATCAATAGAAGCATGAGGCAAAGTAAAGTTATCTCCCTCATATCACCAGAGAAAAACCACAGAATTCACCCTTTTTTGGTCCATCATTTCATTCTTGGCTGTGTGCATGTGTTTATGTGTACATGTAGAAGCAAGACCCTATTGATTCAATGGGACTTACTTATGAGTAGACATGCCGAGGATTGAACTGTAGGCCCTTGAAGTTGCCTATCAACAGTGACTTCCTAGACAGCAGACTGAGATAACTTGGTCAGTCTCCACACTATACTACTTCTTTTAAAATTATAGTAAGTGTTTCTAAATCTGCACATAGAGTTAACACTGGCAATGCTTGTAGGAGACCCATTAAATCAGTGGATTTCAATTTATATGCATTGATTTGAATGGGTCTAGAGTCTGAAATACGACATGGTTGCACATCACCCTTATAAATCAGCTTTATGTTGACATTTCTTTATTTAATTTATATACCACTCTTCCTTTAAAAACATCCCAGAGCAGTTCACAAACAATATGCAAATTTTATGCAGATATGTAACTCCTTTTGTTCTTTTTTTGGGGGGGGCAGGGGGAGATTGATGCATAAGTGGCCACTCCTTTTGGTCCTGATGTAGCTCTTAAAGTCAAGAGAGGAGACTTTTGTTAGCGAGAGGGAGCATACTCGTAACACTGAAGGGTTTGGCCTTGATAAAGGAAACTTTTATGAATGATAAAGGTCCTGTTTTGTATCTGTTAGATTGATGAATTCATTGCTGAAAGGAAATTGTGATCTCATCCTGCGTCCAGATTCTGCTGTCTTTCTCCCACCACTGGCCCTTGTCTGCTTCTATCAGTTTCCAAAGTATGTGTTACGTGCATATATTAATTCTTGCAGACGTTCATATGGAATTATGTTCAGCAGAAAAAAAATCATCAGATGGTGTTGGGAGAGAGAGAAAATATTAATTACACTCCTTGAGTCAAGCCAGAATTCTTTCTGGCCCTACCAGATTGAAGAAAGTATCTGCCGATTCTGTGTGTCATTCAACCTGCTTTAAATTGCCCAGGTTATTTTAGCAAGATGTCTTTTACAAGTTGAAGCATAAGATCTTCACGCTTTATATTGCTTTTCATGGGCTGTGTTGACAAGATGTATTGACAGGCAGCTATTGATAATGGGTAGAGATCTGGACTGTTCTGTGTTCAGAACTTATTTTGTACTCTGAACTTTCCCAAGCAATGAAAAGTTCATTGACAGGATCATTTTCCCTGTGATGAGAATGTTCTGCAGACATGTATGCTTTCAAATAAATATCTGTTTATTTACAAATACATATAGGAAATAGGGAAGGAGGCAAACACCCAAATGGGAAATTACAGTCTTTAAGGCACTGAAACAACAGCATAACCCCTGGATCCAGTAACCATGACAAAAACTTGGGTTTTTCTTTCTTTTGCTAGATTCAAAACTGGTTTTCTGCAGCCAGCATCCTGGTTTGTGAGGTATGACACATACTCCAGCCTTGAAGTAGCCATCAGTCATTCCGGACCATCCACGCTCAGGACCTTTAGCAAATGCCCTCCACATGCTGTTGGATTTCAACTCGCCTTTGCCCTAGCCACTGTGGTCAAAGATCAGGGATATTGGGCCTTTGGTTCAGCAACATGTGAGGGTCACAGGCTTCCCCATCTCTGACTTAGCGCAAATGATGCTCGTTTACATATCTGAACCGCATGCTTGCAAAAGAATCTTTGTGGTTTGAAAGAGCCAACAGAGTTTTTGAGCCACGCAATAATTAAACTCTGTTCTTTGGACCCTTTATTCATAAATCTGTAAAGTCACCTGTACGGAACCTCTTAGCGATAGCTGAAATAGTAACAGAGCTTTTAGCTAGCTGCAGACACAGACTCGGAGCATTCTTCCAGAGCATTCTTTCTAACATGGCTTGATCTAGCACAGTGCTTTGAGGTTCAGTTTGATCTACATAAAGCAGCAGTCACCCCATTTCCCATCTCATAGCTGAATGATTCATAGCTTATCTGATTCTAATCATTGCTGCCCCATGCAGAGCCACTTATCTCAAGCTGGATAGTTTAACTCACGCTGATAAAAATGCTGCTGCTTAAATGATAGCACTTAATTGCCCCTTGGCACTGCTGCCACACAGGGTAATTCCAGATGAATTCTCCAGAATTCTGGGAGGATAACAGCATCAAAATTTGACACCTCTGTCTGTGCCTAACTGCAGCAGTACGTTGGCCAAACACATTTTGGATGTTCTTAATTTCAAATTTTGAAGGGCTGTTGCTTTTGTATTCTGCACTTCCTCCTAGTCATCTGAAATAAAGATGAGCCTTGCTGGATCAGAGATTACAGTGGTACCTCGGGTTAAGTACTTAATTCATTCCGGAGGTCCGTTCTTAACCTGAAACTGTTCTTAACCTGAAGCACCACTTTAGCTAATTGGGCCTCCTGCTGTTGCCGTGCTGCTGGAGCACGGTTTCTGTTCTCATCCTGAAGCAAAGTTCTTAACTTGAGGTAGTATTTCTGGGTTAGCGGAGTCTGTAACCTGAAGCGTATGTAAACTGAAGCATATGTAACCCGAGGTACCACTGTATACCTGAAGGAGTGTCTCTACCCCCATGAGATTCAGCTCCTTGGGCCTTCTGGTGGTTCCCTCATTGTGAGAGGTGAAGTTACAAGGAACCAGGCAGAGTGCCTTCTTGGTAGTGGCACCCTCCCTGTGGAACACCCTCCCAGCAGATGTCAAGGAAATAAACAGCTTTGTGATTTTAAAAATACATCTGAAGGCAGCCCTGTTCAGGGAAGGGTTTAGTGTTTGATGTTGTGTTTTTTCTTTCTGTTTTTTGTTGGGAGCTGCCCAGAGTGTCTGGGCAACCTGGTCAAATTTTATTTTATTTTATTTTTTCATCCAGTCTAGCTGGTATCCTGTTTCCAACAGTGACTAGCCAGAAGCTCTGACACGTTTCTTTATGTGAGCTGTAACAGGCACTTAAGTTAGTCATGACTTACTTTTCACATTGAGTTTGATGAGATCTAAGCGTAACTAATGAAGGGACCAATCCTCGCTGACCCCCACCCCTGCCTGGTAGGGCTTTATGGAGTGGTGGGGCCACAGCCACATGTGCATGGCGGTCAGGTTGGAAGGAGTGGGACAGGCAAATCACTGGATCCGGATCAGGCTCGATGCTGTCACATGATGGCAGTGGTGGTAACTCAGTCCTGCCTTCTCCCTGCTTCCATAATGCCCAGTTTCAGGGCTTTTTGCCAGTTTCCACCCACCCATGTTTAGCAGGTGGAATGGGCAGTTCCATACCGGTGGAATGACACTGGTGTCTCCTTGCACTGGTGAAGTTGAGCAGGAGGTTGAACACAGTGTCCTCAGACTTGGAACTGTCCATGGTACTAATAGCTCCTATTGATTTAGCTAGACTTCACTGATCTGGTGTCCTGTCAAAGTTTTGAAGCCAGCATGCTGTAGTGGTTAAGAGCGGTGGACTCGTAATCTGGTGAACCGGGTTCGCTTCCCTGCTCCTCCACATGCAGCTGCTGGGTGACCTTGAGCTAGTCCCACTTCTTTGAAGTCTCTCAACCCCACTCACCTCACAGAGTGTTTGTTGTGAGGGAGGAAGGGAAAGGAGATTGTTAGCCACTTTGAGACTCCTTAAGGGGGAGTGAAAGGCAGGAAAGCAAGTCCAAACTCCTCCTCCTCCTCCTCTTCTTCTTCAACAGTCCCAGACAGCACATCTTGCTTTTGGGGTGATTTCCTTGCAGAGAGTTTTATACATCTTCCCATTAATCATTTGTCCAGCCTAAAGTTTTCAGTGTATTTCTCCATCCCTTTTTCTAACTGCAAAAGTCTGGTTGTTAAAAAGTAGGTATGTTGTGCTAGGATGTCAACAGAGCACAGTTCATCCCCTTTAATTGTGCACATCTATACTGCTGCCATGTGCTTTAATCCCTCCCACAAAATATTGATAGTATGGTAGCACCAAGAACGGGTAAGAAAAAAATGGGGGGGGGGAAGGTTGGAGAGAGAACTATCAGAGGAGCAAGGGGTCCTGATGTTGTGAGAGAGTGAGGATTAAGCCAGTGCTAAAATTATAGGGGGAGGGGACAAATGAGGTCTAGTACACTTACTTTTTGTGATTGCTCCTGGTTACTGTTTTAGAAGGCTATGAAGGGTCCATGAGTTGATTAAAATTGAGTCAAATCATGGGTGTGTGTCTGTGATTCTCATGGATGCATGTATCGATCCTGCAGACCCCTTATCTTTCCTTCCATCCTTCAAGCCCTGGGCTAAGGCACAGGCTTCATGGGTTAAATAGAAGTCTATGAAGGATGTCCCATGGACTGCAAGAAGATCAAACCTTTCCATTCTTAAGGAAATCAGCCCTGAGTGCTCACTGGAAGGACAGCTCCTGAAGCTGAGGCTCCAATACTTTGGCCACCTCACGAGAAAAGAAGTCTCCCTGGAAAAGACCCTGATGTTGGGAAAGATTGAGGGCACAAGGAGAAGGGAACAACAGAGGATCAGATGGTTGGAACAGTGTTCTCGAAGCTACTAACAAGAGTTTGACCAAACTGCGGGAGGCAGTGGAGGACAGAAGTGCCTGGCGTGCTCTGGTCCATGGGATCACGAAGAGTCAGACCCAACTAAATGACTAAACAACAACAACAAATGAAGGATGTGCTGTGATTGAAGGAAGGAGCTGAAGGGCAATGAGAGAGAATGACTGGATCTGTCTAAGAGTGGCATTGCTGAAGGTATGAAGGTCACAGGCTGGGACATATTGGGAGATATTGGGAGATAAGGACAGAAGCTGTGAGAGAACTATACTGGTGGAGAGTGAGGTAAGGATAAGACCTTTGTGTTCTGTACAAGATGGAAAGTGAAGTGGGTGTAGGCATTTGAGTATGGCCATCTTGTGGTTTGAATGGAAAGTGTAGTTTGCGATCACCAATTTCTAAAAATCCATCTTAGTTTGCATCCCTGATGGTATCTTGAATGCTTTATACAAGGCTGAATACTTGAATCCCAAGGCATCTTCATTTTAAAAAATTGTTTATCAGTTTCATAGTTACCCAAATAAATCATTCATAGGGCAAACTGCAGCCGAAGGTAAGCACTTTTAAGCCCTATTAATTTCAAGTTGGAGTGTTATGCATGCGATTAAATCTACTCATTGAAATCCATGGGATTTAAAACTCCTTCACGTTCCCTGGACCTTTCCCAGAAGATTTTACAGAGCAACATAAAAATCCTCATGAGGCTGCTACATTTTGCATTAGCCTTACGAATGCTACACTGACATTTAGGAATGGTTATTTATCCTGCTTAAGTTGATTCCCTCTGTCATAGAGTGAAAGTCTTGAGGAAATGCTATCACTTACAATTTGGGAATCGCTTTACTTTCCCTATATTCAATTTCCTTTTTTTCTTTTGCCTGCCATTTGGGTATTTGGCCGCATAATATGATTTGCTTTTCATTTATTGATTTACCTACCTGTTTCGTTTTTATACTTCACCTTTTTAGTCGACCAGGACCCTCGAAGTTCCACACAACCATCAAAACATCTTTTTTTTTTGAAGCTTGTTTATTGTTTTAATGTACAGGTGGGCAACCTGTGGCTATGGGGCTACATGCAGCCTAATTTCCAAAGTCCTATAGAAAAGGAAATTGTCTTTGCTGGGCAAGGCAGAGTTGGCAGGGGAAGGGGGGGGGGCAGAAAGCAGGGATTGGTTTGTACCCAAAATATCACTGAGTAACATGTCCCATCAGCTCAAGGATTTATGCCTGTACTATGGGACTCCTCCTCCCCTGCGCTCTGCTAAATCTGTTCTAGGTGTCCCCCCCCCAGCCTTCTGGAGGGTGTGGGGGTAACAAGGCAGGAGGAGAGGGAGGGAAAGTCCCATTGTGCAAACAGAAATCATTGTGCTGATGGGGCTCATTAGTTGGATACCACCCAGTATCAGAAAAAAGAGAAAATGGATAGTGCATCCATGCATGTGTGTGTGCGCGCGCGTGTGTGTGTACGCACACACACAGATAATGGAGTGGCAGAAAGTGAGAGAGAAAATGGATGACCCCACCCATTTTTGGCTCTGGCCCTTCTTATCCCCGGCTCTGGCCCTGCCCACAGCCAAAACGTTGTCTCTTGACAGTTTACTCACGGGGAAATAAAAGATTTCCTACCCTTGTTTTATTGTTTCCTGTGAGTTTTGTACAAACTTCCCTGAAAATATTTATCTTGAACAGTGGCATAGAAATGAGTTAAATCAATTAAATAAGTCAAAACAGAGAAAAAAAAAGGTTTGGTCTATATATAACTCTCAGTGGTACATTAACAGTGTTAAATTAAAAGTGATTCACTCCATCATTAAAATGCCAATGGGGTTGGACCAGACCAGAGTAGAACCATTAAGATTATCGGACATTGCTAAGTACATTGATTTCAATGGGTATGGCTTATCATGCCCCAATACCGTGATAAGCTACGTATACATTGTGATATTGACAGCAGCCAAAATGAGGACTATTGGCTTTTAGGGGTGCAGTTATACCTTTTTCTGTTTGAGATCAGTGGGGCTATATCACAACAACGGTCAGCAGCAGCACTATCCTAAGTAAAACCACCAGCCCTCAAAAGCCTAGTGAATACTTTTAAAAAGACCTTTCAAGGCAGGAACATGACAGGCTGGATAGCTCAGTTGGTTAGAGTGTGGTGCTGATCATGCCAAGGTCGCAGGTTCGATCCCCATAACTGGCAGCTGCCTATTCCTGCATTGCAGGGGGTTGGACTTAGATGATCCTCAGGGTCCCTTCCAACTCTATGAATAGCAAGTTTGGTGTCCCCCCAGATGTTGTTTAATGCCCCAGCCAAAATGGCCAATGTAGTCCTTCAACATCTGGAGTCCATCAACTTCTGGAGGGTGCCACATTTCTTACCCTTGTTCTAAGGGTTCTACATGTCTGTAATTAGACCAACCCCCCCCCAGATGTGACTGCCATTGCCCCTCAGGTCCTGCTTGTGGACTTCCCATGGTCTTCTAGTTGGCCAATGCAAGAACAGGATGCTGGACTAGATGAGCCAATGACCTGATCCAGCATGTTTCTGCTTACCCTCCAATGCTAACTGCAGCACAGGGGTGAGTTTTGTCTTGATCATGGCTCAGTGGGAAGGGCTAAACCCATACTATGTGTTCCTGATGAAAATGCCTCCCAAACAAGGTAAAGGGACCCCCGACCATTAGGTCCAGTCGTGGCCGATTCTGGGTTTGCGGCGCTCATCTCGCTTTACTGGCCGAGGGAGCCGGCGTACAGCTTCCGGGTCGTGTGGCCAGCATGACTAAGCCGTTTCTGGCGAACCAGAGCAGTGCATGGAAATGCCGTTTACCTTCCTGCTGGAGCGGTTCCTATTTATCTACTTGCACTTTGACGTGCTTTCAAACTGCTAGGTTGGCAGCAGCAGGGACCGAGCAACGGGAACTCACTCCATCACAGGGATTCGAACCGCCAACCTTCTGATCAGCAAGTCCTAGGCTCTGTGGTTTAACCTACAGCACCACCCACGTCCATGGTATTAAAGGAAACATTCCCCCCCCACCACCCAGTGGAGATGTAGCTGCTTAACTGTTACAACTAAAGCCACATCATATTTGACCCTGCAATGGATCCATTTCTTGCGATAAACAAACAAGCTAAAGACTTCATTTAGAGTTAAGGCCTTGCGATTACAATTCACAAACCACACTTCAGCAAATCCCAGTCCTACAACAGTTCAAGTGAATGGGTGACTGGTGTTGCTTTTCAATTTAGTTGCTTTTTCTGTACTTGTTGGTACTGATGATGATAAAGATTCCATGAGATCTTACAGCCCAAATGCTTCCTCTTAACCAGGCTTTGACCTCTTTTAAAAAGCCTGTGGTGGTGGCGGCAGCAGTGGGGGGCAGATGGTGGGGGTACCAGGAGAATAGATTGTTGTTCATAAACAACTTCCCAGCACAGTGTGTGTGTTTTTGGTAAGAGTCTTTCCCTGCTCAGAACTTTGAATGAAAAGCAGCTTGTCATTTAGACTAAAAGATAAATTTGATGGGGCCTGGTCCATCTCCCTATGCAGACACATTTTGACACAGTGTATTTGAGTGCTAATAATGACATTAGAAGATGTTGGAAAGAGATCTAATTCAGCATGCAGAAGCGACTTCGCTGTCATCTCCTATTTTCTGCACAATTGACAGCAGATACTTGGGGCTGAATTTTTATTTCAGGTCAAATTTCCAGCACATGCGATTGTCTGTTAGAAACAGATAAGACCAAATCCAATACCAGAGCACTTGTGGGAAGTGTCAACAGTGCTGAGAATCTGCAAAGGATGCTTCAGGTCTCTGTTTAGGACATAACACGACAACATATGTTTTTAACAGGCAGAAAATCCAGCCAACAACCCCCTGACGATTTCTTAAATTTCTGTCTGGGTAGACTTATAAGATGATTCTCTATTTGGGTTGGGTAGGTGGTGTTGGGAGGGAGCAGAATGGAGACGAGAGAGGCTTTGTTTTCAACCGAGGCAGCTTCTCTGTTGCCTTTTTTTCTAAAACGTGCGGAAGAAAGCAATTGTTCTTTGGGCACATGTGCACAGAAGCCTCCAATGCGCCTGCTTTGGTGCAGAGTCAAAAGGGTTGAGAACAGCATTGTGGGGGCACATAATACTACATAGCATGGAATAGTGTGAGTCATTGAATTTACATGCATGCATGTATGCATTTTATAGCTATCTTTAAAATCCTGTATAAAGGCAGGCCACTTAAAAAAATAAATTAAAAATGTTAAATAAAATAGTTTAATGCATCATAACATGCTACATTGTGTTTGAGGATGCAATGGTACCTTTAATGTTTTCCTCTGGCACCCACAAAGCCTGGTCTGTTCCTCTGTGTCTCCTTGATCAGGAGGCTGTGTGGAGGTGGAAGTTAAAAGAGTAATGTTCTTTCCTACTTCCTCTTTTAATTCTTTTAAAGGCTCAGATTAATTCTACTGGATTGAATTTCACCTAGATTCCTTGGGAAAGTATGTGCCTGCTTTCTTCCTCCCTCTCTGTATGAGGAGGGGGATCCACATGGGGTGGGGGTGGGGGCAGAAGTAGCCAATAGGTGTTCACAGTATTTATTCAAAAATCTAGATGTTCCCACAACCCTAAAACAACAGGCAACGTGTACTGTAGTTTTATTTGGGCCAATTCATAGGACCTCATGCGTGAGTAGTTTTGCACCCCATCACATCATATCACCTCATAGGATCGACACAAGCAGCCACTGTTTCTCAGAAAACAATTTATCACAATTTATTCAACCCTTTTATTTTCTGAGCTCCACTTGTAACTGTTGGAGAATATTCAGCCAAGAGGCTTCCATAACTCCACCATCTGCGAAATGTAGATCCAGTTTTAATGGTTGTTTAAGAGTATTTTCATATTTTTGAAGGAAACGGTGTGCTTGTCCCACTGCTCTTTCCAGTCCTCCTCTTTCAGTCCATCGCTTCCTTCAGCCACCAGTATGAACGAACAACAGAATTTCATTTTATGTTATGTGAATCAAAAATTCTCAGAATATGATTTTTGGAGAAAAGGCTACTGGAGAATTTTACTAGCCAACTGATTTTGCTGCCAAGAAATAATATGGAGAATTCTGAGATGCAATTTTTCACTCAGCCCTAGAAACTCGTTCACAGGAAAAGTACTACGAGGGAGCACACCCAAATCTGAGGCTCATTCTTTCTTTCTTTTTTATAAATAATATTTATTAAATTTTCCATTTTAATATAATCCAATAAAACCACATAAAAGCATTCCAAATTACAATCAAAATAGCCAAGTATAAAAGCCAAATTATATATCTTTGGGTGACTTCCCAGGCTCTGAATTTTGCGGAGTGCTGATCATCTAATATCACATTGCATTTCTTAGTCAATAAACCATTCTGATGTTGATCTTTCATTTTATTTTCATTTATGTTTGCAACCACTGGTCTGTCCAACTTTTGCCTTCCTAGTCCTGTATGAAATATTTTCCCCTGTTGTTATTCACCTTCCAGCAATTCCATTTTCGATTTCTGCTCACAGGAGACGTAATACGCCACATCCCAAACAAAAAGATGCCATTAGCCCCGGGCAGACATCCAGAAATCCCCTCTGTAGTCTCGCTCCATCTCCCAACATGCTGGTACCTCTGCAAAAACAGAATAACTCCAGTCCAGAATTCTTTCCATCCTTCCACTGAGGGTGGCTGCCAAAATCCTCACCCAGTCAATATTGTAATTGAACCACAACAGCAGCAGAATGCTCTTTCAAACCCTCTTGAAGAAGAAGAGGAGGAGTTTGGATTTGATATCCCGCTTTATCACTACCCGAAGGAGTCTCAAAGCGGCTAACAATCTCCCTCCCTCCCCCACAACAAACACTCTGTGAGGTGAGTGGGGCTGAGAGACTTCAGAGAAGTGTGACTAGCTCAAGGTCACCCAGCAGCTGCATGTGGAGGAGCGGAGACGCGAACCTGGTTCCCCAGATTACAAGACTACCGCTCTTAACCACTACACCACACTGGCTCTTGCATATTTCAAACAGAGCCAAATCTGAGACTCATTCTTGTGCATGTATCAGGGGGTGTAGCAGGATGGTGGGGGCATAGTCCCAGGCACAGTGGGCACGAACTGAACCGGCATGCATTCATCCTCTGGGCTAGGCCCATGTGACTAGATATTACAGATGACCTGGTCCCCGTGAGAAATGAGAGTGAATCAGCAGACAACAAACAGCATTTTACAATGACAGCTGCAAAACAGCCATCAGTTTGAACTCTTTCTTACATGAACCATTAGGAAATTGATGTGGGATCTGTGGAAGACCTATGCAAAGTTTGGAAATGTGTGTCCAAACCCCAGAAATCTTTGTCACCACTATGGGTACAGGCATCAAAATTTCAAAGTAAAAGGCAGTAGAAAATCTATCAGCCTGTCTACCAACCTAGCAACCAAACTTCTGATGTTTGATGGTAACGATAAAAATCACATTCAAGTCCAGTTTGTAACATATGCAAGTCTGAAAACGTATACAAGCAGGGCTTTTTTCAGCCGGAACTCAGGTCTGGCACCTCTCAGGTGAGTGCCATTGCCATTATATATAGAAAAAGGGAGGCGTTCATGGTGAGTTCTGCCACTCCTTTTTCTAGAAAAATAACACTGTAGTACAAGTATAAACGTCAGCTAAAGCAAGTATTCCCTCACCCTCAAAAATGTACTCTGCATGTGGGATAAAATCTCAGGCCATCTAATTTACTCTCTGGGCCCTGTCATTAAAAAATGACCAGACAGTGATGTGTTGACATTTTGCAAATTTCCATTCGGCATGTGCTGTTATCACAGCTGTCCCTTTGTAATAGCTTTGCTTAAAGGACACTTGATGGCTTTTAATATATAGCAGCTTGATGGTTATAGTGTTAATACCAGATAGTGTAACTTTGGGAGTAGTTAATTATCTCTGTAGTGCTACAGGATATTGCAACTTTGAAACCAAAAATGAGCTGCAGGAGGTTATCTGTGAATTTGAAATCCTAAGGAAATTGAATGAAGGTCACAGTTCTGAAACTGAAATAGTATTTTCCTAGGAAAATATTTCATTTGGTGTGCTGAAAAGAAAGTAAAGGGAACTGTTTTGGACACTCCACTTTTAAAAATATGCATTGAAAACATATCTACAGCAGCCTCTAGCTGGACCAGGGAATAAACCTCATTAGGCAGACATGGGCAAGTCACTTTTTCTCACCATGGTTTGCCTTAAAAGGTTGTTTTTAATATAAGATGGGATAATGCCACCTGTGTTTTGTGGGCCATAATGAATTGCGCTCCAAAACAATATTGCTTTGTGCCTTCCAGTTCTCACTCACCCTTCCCAGAGTTCAGGAATCTTGTTTGTTTTCCCCTTCTCTGACAGCTAGACCTTGACTACATTGCTATTCGCTGTCCAGCTATTGCTCCCTTCTCTGTGCTCTCACAGGGCTTGTCTACACTTGTCCCCTTCCTAGAAAGCATGCGTCCAAGCAGTTTTCCATGGCGATAAGGTAAAGCCACACAGGTACCAGTGATGGACTATTTGAAGATCAATAAACTGAAGCTGATTTTGGACAATTTGTAGATGCTGTGTATCAGTGGTTACCTGCTTTGGGAATTAATACAGTAACCTTTTCTGGATGGACTTAGACTCCTATTGAGGGAACAGTTGCATAGTTTGGGGGTATGCCTTGATTCTACCTTGTCACTATAGACCCAGGAGGCCACAGAGTGCTTGTTTCTAGCTCTGGCTGGTTTGCCAGGTATGGTCATTCTTGGACAAAGCCTAGCCACAGAAATTCAGGCCCTGGGAATCTCCTGGGAAGACTACCATAATGCATTCTATTTGGGGCTGTCCTTGAATATGTTTTGGAGTTTGCCACAAGTAGTGCAAAATGTGGTGACAACAATATTGACTAATATAGCTGTGTGAGTCCATTTCACACTGGTCTTGAAAGATCTGCACTGGCTGCCTGTTTGCTACCTGGTCCATGTCAAGGTGTTGGTTTTGATGGAGTGCTTCTTCCTGTATGGTCTACTGAGGAGGCCCTTTTGCATTACCAAACAAGGTCATGCAAGACCTATAGGACTTGTAATAGGGACTTCTCAGTGGTGACACCCAGTTGCAGAACAGTCTTCCGCAGAGGTTAGAATAGCACTGGCACTGCTCTTTCCCATCAGGTCTTTTGAGTAAACAGCTTTGACTTATCCGTCAGAGTACAATAGTTGGAGGGTAGCATGTGCTGATTTTTATAGCGATTATTTGCTGTGTGATTTTATATTTGATTTCATGTTGACGATTCCCCCCCTGCTGTTACATATCCTGAAATTGTTTATGATTAAGGGCGACATATATTTAAAAAAGGAAATAAATCAGGCCTGCCAACTAACTCCCATCCGTTTAACTCCCATGCAATTTGATCCTCTCTAGGAACCAAAAAGAACCACAAATAACAATGCCACACTTTAACACAGAAACAGTATAACTGTTTCTGAACTGAGTGGTGCTTATTTGGGGATTATGGATTTGGAAAACAAATATTGAAAGAATATTGTAATCTGAGAAATAAATAAATCGGAATAATATCTGACAGACTAAGTGTTAGACAAGTACATTTCCTTTCATTTATATGTGTGTAATCAAACCATCAATTACACTTAACACTTTGGGAAGTATTTAGAGTCTGAAGGAAGTTGCAGTATTGTAAAAAGGTGATGTATGTCTGCATTTATGTGAAAGATGAGCTAGGACAAACTTTTAGAAGGTCAACCATCCACAAGTGCTTTTGGAGCAGTCAGAAAACAAAATAGAATTTGACTCGGAAATCTAGATTGAAAATAATTATGGAGGAGAGAGAGAGAGAGAGCAGGAACACCAGCAGGAACACTGGATTGGCTCCACTGGTGTGTTTTCACTGCAATGACCTTTCTGTTGCCTCCCCCCTTCCCCTCTTCCTCTCAGTAAGCAAACAGTGACCCACTGGTTGGAAAGCTAACACGCCTGCTTCAACCCACCTGTCAAGCCATTTTTGAGCATCGGAGGAAAAACAAAACAACAGCTCCTGCATTCCCACTGGCTGGAACTGATGGACATTGTAGTTGAAAAATCTCAAGAGCACAAAGTTTTCTATGTAGTCTCTCTTCTGGGCATGAAACCAAAAACTCTATATCAACATATCACAGGTTTGACCAGCATCCTGAAGTAATTACTTAATATTATGACTATGAAGATGGTGTTGCTGGAGAAAATTATGTTGATGCATATGGTCTAGGAGCTGGACTATTTGCCCATTAAACAATAAACATTAAACATTAAACATTAAACAATAAACAATATCTTATCACTAAGATAAAATGATAGTTAGACGAAGCCTATCCTGCGTTTCTAAAACCAACTTGACCTTACAGAGAACAGAAACTGGTTCTTCCAGCCTTCTGTCCTTGACCGTCCAGCATCTAACAGCCTTCTGTAGTTCCAGTAAATACCCTGTTCACAACGCCCCCCCTTCATGACTTCCTTATTTTGGATGTCTATTTTTACCAGGCTGTAACATCTGAGGTTGTTTTTCAAGACCCATGACAATAGTGAAGGTAACCCTGCTAATATAACTGCCCACCAGGGTTTGTAATTTTAGAAGCAATCACTTTGGGGCTGATGTACTTTTTTTGGGGGAGGGGTAATGAGAAATACTAGATTTATGACAGCGGGATTTCTCACGGCCTCTTTTTATTCCTTAGAAGAATTGCTTTCTCTCTTGGGAAGAATTCATCATTAGATTTCCCCTTCAAGTGGCTTGTGCCTGTTGTGCTTGGGAAATGCGAATGTAATTATTGAAACGGTAATGACGACCATTTGAGGAGTGTAATTGTTCCCTCCTTTGCTTCATTCCAAACACCAAATCACTCCTTGCAAAGTTTCTTCCTGTTTATATGCTCCTGTTGAAATAGTTTAGAGCCAGGCAATATCAATCTTCTCGGTTGCATAATGCTTTTGTGTCTGAACTTTTGCAAAATGAGTGCACCAACCTTTTGACGCAGTTCTCAGAAGGCCTCATCTGTGATGGAAGCAGACGTGTCGGGGTGTTTAGACATCTGAGCATTTTATATCTGACCTCATCTGTTCTTCTTTCCTTTGGTAATTGCCCCCTGTGATGAAACTCTTGTATATGAACCCATTTTATCTGAGGAGGGAAATTCCAGACAGGTTAAAATCACGACGTGCTAGATCTCAATGAGTAGTTTTTCCGTTGCTGCACTGCCCTAATTTTCTGACTGTTCAACAAAGATCAGTGTTCGCTCACTGCCACCAAAGGGCTGGTTAAACATCTTTGCTTCTTTAACCTCTTCTTAGGGAGATTTCCCCTTTGCTAGGTTTCTCCCTTAAAATAATTTCCTTGTATAACTATCAGCCAAATGTTTCAACTCTTGGGAGTCCTTTTCTGGGCTGAAATATAATCTCCTCTTCCCTTTGCAGTTGAGGGTAGTGTGTGGTAAGTAGACCGGCTTAGTTAATGTAAACTGTATTTATATTTAGACCCCTCAGTTAATAGGCTTCTCCTCCTCCTCCTCCTCCTCCTCCTCCTCCTCCTCCTCCTCCTCCACAGGTGGTGCTGTGGTCTAAACCACAGAGCCTAGGGCTTGCTGACCAGAAGGTCAGCAGTTTGAATCCCCACAATGGGGTGAGCTCCCATTGTTCGGTCCCAGCTCCTGCCCAACTAGCAGTTCGAAAGCACGTCAAAGTGCAAGTAGATAAATAGGTACCACTCCGGCGGGAAGGTAAATGGCATTTCCATGCGTTGCTCTGGTTCGCCAGAAGTGGCTTAGTCATGCTGACCATATGACCCGGAAGCTGTCTGTGGAGAAATGCTGGCTCCCTTGGCCTATAGAGTGAGTTGAGCGCCGCAACCCCAGAGTCGTCTGTGACTGGACCTAATGGTCATGGGTACCTTTACCTTTACCTTACTACTACTACTATACCACCCTTCATCGAAAGATTGCAGGGCGGTATACTGCATAAAAATACAAAATGAAAACACAAGATATCTATCATTATAACAACAACAGCAACAACCAATAACTGATCCCTTGCCACAAGCACATTTAAAAGGTCATAGATTGTTTAATCAGCCAAATTTTAGATCATGCGTGGGAAAACATTTTCAGGCAAAGGGCTCTTGACCAACTCTTATCAGTGGTGGGTGTGGCCAAGGCCACTATACATCACACCCAGACCCTCCCACACCCCCACCACCACACTGATGCTTCACTCTAGCTTCTCACACTGTCAATGTTTCCATCTATCTCTCTATCTCCCATTCTCTCCTTGCTCCCCTTCTCTTTCTCCTGCCTGTTTTTAACACCTGTCTCTAGCTTTCCTTTCTTCTCTGGCAATCTCTTCTCCTGTCTCCCCTTACCAGTAGGCCCACCTCTGTGGGAGGAGACATGGGGAAGAACATTGCCAAATGCTCTGGAAGAGGAAGTGACTTGTTCTTCTCAAACACCTCATGTGGTTGCCACTGTCCCCCTGCCAGGTCCTGCTAGACATTCTGTGCTGGGTTTCTCTCCCTCTGTCCCAATGTTGTTGCTGGTGACTTTGAAGTGAGTTGGTGGGCCCACCATGGGATTCCATGGGACAGTTGGGTTAGTGGTTTGGCAGACCACTGGCAGAGGTTGCATGGGATAGTTCTGGCCTGTAAACCATTGGTTTCTCACCCTTGCTTTAGAGCTGCAGTTCCACTCTTCAACCAAAGGCAGATCTTGGGCTGAGGTTGAAGATGTTTAGCCAGCAGTCTCCTCATTCTTGGTTCCCTTGGGAGGTGGAACAAAGTGGCTGCGAAGAGGAGAGTCTACAGAAACCTCATCCTAGACAATTTCTCTTTCTGTTCTTTTGCTTCACAGATCAACTACCCCAGAGGCTTGCTACTATTCCCAGTCTTCTGCAGGCCCCACAACTGGGACAAAGGGCCCATCTCTCCTAGCAGCTGGTCTTGAGTTAGCACCACAGTAACTGGTAAACAGCTAGAGATATAAAAATACATGTCACATCTGCCACCAGTATATGTCGATTATTTAGCACCAAAGTATTATGTGACCTTTGGGAGTTATATCTGTGGACCCGAAAGTAGCTTTAGCACATCAATTTCCTCATTTTCACGGCTTGGTTCAAATTGCCCGTGTATTATTATTCTTTATACGCTTATTCCTTATTTTCTCAAATAACAATAGGCTCTCTAAAAGTCAGTACAGATGTTCCCAAAGGACTATTTTGCCATGCAATATAGTTTTAAATCTTGTTCCGATTTGGCAAATTTAGCCATTTTAAATGTGATTCATTTTTTTGTGCTGCCAATGTTATTAGCTACTGAAGCAGCACATTTACAGATGAATCGAATTCAACTTTAGAAGCTCATTTTCAACAACTTTCATTTATTTAAAGAATTAACATGGCTTCAAATGTGAAGCATAATACTACTTCTTTGTTCTGTTCAAGTTGCTACTATAGCTGTTAAAGTTGTCGTGAAGGAATGCTTCCCGGATGGTGATTCATTGTGATTGTTAAAATGCAGAACTACTGAAAATATAAACTATGCTGATTGCAGCCTTGGCTTCAGTGCTGGGGTGGCGGCAGGGAGAAGGAACAGGGTGACATTGCCTGAGCTATTGAGACATATTATTATTAATTCTGGTGATATATTATATTGCCTTTTGGACTTATCTATTACACCGGGTATCCTTCTGTAACTTTCTCTTATTGCATTTTTTCATCTTCCGACTCCTTCCTAATGATCCTTTCCTCAGCCTATAAAGCCAAAACTTTCTTTGCCTTTGTAGATTCTTTGAAAAATCCTTGCTCTTCACTCAATAGCATTTAGGTATTATATCTCCCCCACCCCACAACATTCCCATTTAATGAATCAGAGATACTATAATAATTATTTTTTTTTGGGGGGGGGGGACAGCTGTGCTTCAGGGGTATTTTTGGGGTGTGTGCTTTTCACTCATCCAATACATAGGAAAAGTGAGTGAGCCAAATGTTCAGCCAGTACTTAGCATGAACACTGCCAGCCGAGAAAGGGGGAAGCTGCGCAGACCCAGTGGCCGCTTTTGAACTTGGCAATAGTTGGAGTCCAAGGGTACTCTGGGCAGCTGGGAAGAGAGCACATTTCTGAAATACAAGATTCACGATGGGATTTGATCGGTTCAACAATGATGAATGTGGATATGGATGCTGCTTAGGCTGAAAATCAAGTGTTTGTGGAAGTGGTGGGGGAGGTGCGGTTATTGGTTTGTGACTGTTTTTCTTGTTTTTATTATGCATTTTGTGTTTTATTTTGTTGTTGTTGTTGTGAACTGTGCCGAGATCTAAGGGTGAAGGGCAGCATACCCATTTTAATAATAATAATAATATCAATAATCTGGGGGGGGGGTACCACATTGTCAGGGAACTGCCATCGGAGCCAAGAGTGGAGGTAAGGCTCTCCAATGATGCAGGAGAAGGGACCAGCAGAGGGAGAGAGAACACTTCCTCTGGGGAAGGAAATCAGCGTAACACCTGGGAGAAAGGGGAGCAGGGAAGGACTTTGGAGAGAGGGCTCCAGGACTCTTCCACAGAGACCAGCGGGGAGAGTCCAGGACCTCCGCTGGCCACGCCCACTCTGCGCAGGAGACTTCCGCGCAGGGAGTCTAGGCGGAGACTTGGTGTCAAGGAGTTTTTATGTTGGAGGAAGTTCAGGAAACACCCACTGACGGATTCTGCCAGTGACTGAGACAGCCACGGAGAAAGGGCTGTCCAGCCAGGGAAAGGTTTAGCCAGGGAACGTTGCCTAGAGCATCAGCTACATCTACGCACAAGCAACCCCAATTCCCTTTACACACATAGATCAAGTTTTGGATCTCCAGCACACACCTGAAGATCTATCTGCAAGACTAGATGCAGCTAAAGAAGAAAACCTGAAACTGTAATCAGAAAAAAACAAGTTCTTGGACAATACATAGAAAATATCATGCCTGTTGATAGTGTTTTTCAGACTACTGACATAAAAAGCAAATGAAAATAAGGCATTGGTAACCAAATGGTAACATTGTACAGTACTGCTGTTGTTTTTGTTTGATTTTTTAAATTGCACAAGGCCATATGACTTAAGTTAGTTTGCAGTGTCATTGAATTTTTGGAGATTTAATGGTTTTTAATGAACAACTGAACAGTGCCAGTACCTGGTATAACCTGAATTCTTGGCTCACTCCAGTCTCTTTGTTTGATCCCAGTTCATTCTTGCAGGTTCAAATATGGCATGTGAACTGAGAGAACATGGTGGTTGCTACACGTCGATAACCCTGGTCTCCACTGGTTCATACATTACATTTGCAGCCCAATCCTATGCATGTTTACTCAGAACTAAATTCTACTGTGTCCAGTGAGACTTGCTTTCATATAAGTAAGCACAAAATTACAACTGCGCTTGTGTGAATGTACATTTCCAGAAGTCCAGGACAACTCATGTGAGCGAAAGCATAGGGTGGAATTCAATGTCATGTGAATATTATCATTCTGGCAGTGCAAGCATTTCAGCTTACCTGATAGTTGAGGGACAGCTCAGTCGGTAGAGCATGAGACTCTTAATCACAGGGTTGTGAGTTTGAGCCCCACATTGGGTGAGAGATCCCTGCATTGCAGAGTTGTCCCTTCCAATTCTGTGATTCTATTCTATGGAACAATCTCCTTACTCTTCCAACTGCAAGCTGTTCTGTTCTGTTCTTTTTTCAAAAAAGCCAATTTCTAAGATCTGGAAATAATTTTTTTCTGCTCTTGAGTTTTGAGTTCAAATGGAAGGATATGTGGTGCAAGGAAAAAGCGTGACGTTGAGATTTTGGAGGAAAAAATTCCTTGACATTTCACTTGGTAGGGCTAAACCCTGGTTGCTCTAATGGGCCAGCCTCCACTGAATTTAATCAGCGACTAATAGATACAGTGGGACGTGGGTGGCGCTGTGGGTTAAACCACAGAGCCTAGGACTTGCCGATCAGAAGGTCGGCGGTTTGAATCCCCGCGACGGGGTGAGCTCCCGTTGCTCGGTCCCTGCTCCTGCCATCCTAGCAGTTCGAAAGCACGTCAAAGTGCAAGTAGGTAAATAGGTACCGCTCCGGCGGGAAGGTAAACGGCGTTTCCGTGCGCTGCTCTGGTTTGCCAGAAGCGGCTTAGTCATGCTGGCCACATGATCTGGAAGCTGTATGACGGCTCCCTTGGCCAATAAAGCGAGATGAGTGCCGCAACCCCAGAGTCTTTCACGACTGGACCTAATGGTCAGGGGTCCCTTTACCTTTACCTTAGTAGATACAGTGCAATGAACTAAAACAATAAAATTCAACCCTGGGCATTCATTGTTTGTAGCCATGTTTCAAAGGCATCCTCCCAGTTAACAGCATATACTAATACCTCAGCCACATGGGGACCGAATCCTGTGCATTCCTATCAATCCACCACTGAGTCAAGGGCTTCAGGAAAGATAACAATCTGAGCCAGAAGGCTGACTGAGGGAGGTAATGTAGGGCCCACAGGTTGCACTTGACTAATCAAAGTTCTGCATTGCCTCCATGTAATTCCCCCTCCATGTGTACTTCCACCTATGGATCTGCCATTTGATAAGAAAAGGAGGGAAACTGCCTTTGGGACCTGGGTGCAGTCTGATGACTGTCGCCTTCAGTTATAACAGTGCTACAGTAACTCCCTGTAGTAAAGTTGTAGTAAAGTCTGATTAGTGGCAAATCTCTCTGTCCTTGGTACTAATGAATTCAAATTTTGCACTCTACCCCTTTATTTGCTTCTGCTTTCCCCATGATACATCAGTATGAAGAAAGTGACTTTGAAATCAAGTTGCTAAAGACAGTTAAGCAAAACAGGGTTTTCAAGGAGTGTGAGCATTCAGGAGAGGAAAATGTCATATTTCATTGTGCACAGTAGATTTGGAAAATGCTACTCATTTCATCATTAGCAAAAGCAAACCCTTAAAATCACAGGAATTTCCCACTGGCTGGCTGGTAAATATCCAACAAAGAAGGGACAAAACCCAACCGTTAACAACTTGAAATAGTGAGAGTTTTTATCATATTTTAATTCTAAGGGCATTTCCAGATTATTATTATTTAATGCCTTTTTACTTTGGTGGTATGCACATGCTAGTACTGATTAAGCACCGGTCATTATATTCTGTATTCTGTACCCAAATGAGAGAAGGGAATAATCAGAATGCTTTGTGTGTTTGTGGAAGAGGTTGCTTTGTATTCTGGCCACACTGCTTTAAGAAAAACTAATATAACACCTGAGTATATTAAGGAATCATGTTTGCCATGCTCTATATATAGCAAAGTCAAAGTGCAGGCCCTCTACTCAGACTTAGAGCAGAGCAGTTGGCTTAGATCTGAACTAGTTATACTCAGAATTAGGGATGGTGGAGAAATTTGATCCAGTTTGCATTTAAAGGCAAATCTACCTAGTTCACACTTTCTGAAAGAATGTGAATTTTACAATGCAGTTCTCCCACCAAGCAGTATCTACAAAAATCGTATCTGTTGGGGGGTGAAGTATGCATTTAAATGCATTTTTAGTGAAGCTAACATCCAAAATGCATTATATTGTGGAAAACTACAGCAACATATATTAGACAAAAGTGCACACAAAAATGTGTATGTTAGGTGAAATTGGCACTAAAATGCTGATGAATTTTCATACATTTTTTTTTTTTAAAAATAGCAAACTTATGTGGAAATATATTGGAAAAGTAAGAAATGGAGAGAAACTGAAACTGACAGATTTTGCCCATTCCTGCTCAGAGTAGATCTACCAGATTGCTGTATTTTGGTACTTGGCTTTTTAAAATACAGTTTTTACAGCTGCCTACATGCAGACTTGTTGTGTTGGAATAATGGGAGCCATGCTCAGGGTGGAAAAATTACCAGTTGCAGGACTGGTTTTATTGGGAAATTTGTTTCCCGCTCCCTCTACTTTTATTGCATTAGGAAGTTTACTCCCCCGTGTGTTTATTAACTAAAATAATCAAGGCTGTGATCAATCTGACCTTTACATGAGAGACAAAAAAAATGAACTGCTGAAGAACTCCGTTAACCTTTCTTTTAACCCTGCTGTGTGAAGTAGCAGCTGTTCATTCATACATTTTAAAAGTTAATGGATTCATAATTTAAAAACAAAATTACTGAACGAGACGAGTTGTTTCACTAGAAGGATTCTGGCACTTCTTCATCCATGAGCCATCCTTTCATTATGCCTGTTGTAAAAACACAGCGGCAACAATATTTTCTGTTTCAGCTTCTTCTGAGCCCGAGTTGTATTCATTAGGAAAGAGCAATGTCTTGGGGGCCAAACTTGAAAGATGGAGAGCTCTGCATTTAGATTTCCTTTAGCAGCTGATTTTCTACCTGAAAGCTGCCAGGTAGCTCCTAAATCAGCAAGTGACACGTGTGTGTGTGTGTGTGTGTGCCTGGGGACTGAGATCTTTTCCTCGTGCCATTTTTTTTGTGCCAATCTCACCACCTGCCAAAGTTGCTATTCATCCCATAGGAACAATGAGTGGCGTGGTGGCAATTTTTGAAGCGCAGGAACTCACCACATAGTCTCTTTTGTTCCACTCCCAAATAGAGCCCAAGCTATGCTGGTCCATTGCACCTGGTACCCAGAAATAGCAAAGATCAGCTGACCATAATGGAATAAGCTAGGTGCTTCATTTTCTGGCTTCCTCTATGTTGATAGATCGCAAGCAGTAAATCAAACCTGAAAGCCTTGTCACCACCTCATTTGCTTGCTGGAGCAAGGAGGGTCTGCTCTGGCACTCTGCATAGGTTATTCAATCACTTCTGCTCTGGAAAAAAGTCCCAGAGCTTCATTCTCCCACATCCCTCATCTGCTACACCACTGCCAGGGAAATCACACAGGCATTTCATAGAGAATCATACTGTAGAGTTGGAAGGGACCACAAGAGTCATCTAGTCTAACTCCCTGCAATGCAGGAATCTTTTGCCCAATATGGGGCTCGAACCCACAGCTCTGAGATTACAAGTCTCATGCTCTACCAACTGAGCTATATGTATGCTGTGTGTTTTCTCCTGCAGGTAGATTGGCTACTTCAAGGGATGCAATTTAGAATTGAAAAGCAATGGAGAGGGAAGGGTTCCGTCTCTTTCTTGGATGGAACTGGAAGCAGCGGTCAACCAGGAGACAGGAATTGTAGCATGGGGCCATAATTCTATGTATTTATGGGAGCAGCGGTGTGTGTGTGTGTGTGTGTGCTGTCTCAAGCCAAGCAAGGTCAAGATTATATTAATCCCGGAAGAATCACTGTTGCTCAAGCAAAGTCCCAGCACAGGCAGGAACTTTGTAGAACCATTCCTATCTAGGAGAGCCTCAATGACAGTCTGGGTGGGTTCAGAGCCAGTTCAGAGCCTGAGAACGTTTCACTGCCCAGGAAATAGCCAAAGTGAAATTCCAGCAGTCATCTATAGAACTTATAGTTTACATTTTTAACGCTAACAGCACTTCCATTACTCTCAATCAGCTTTGGTTCCCCTTGGTGACCTCTGTCACTCCTGATTGTCTACGTCTCATTGTGTGTATGCCATCATCACATTTTATTAATTAATTGCTGCATCTATATCCTACCTTTTCTTCAAGGAGCTTAAGGTCATGCATATGGTTCTCTTTCTCCCCATTATATCCTCCCAACAACTCTGAGACACTAACTGGCCCAATGTCACTCAGTGAATTTCATGGCTAAGATCTCTCATCTTGCAGGTCCTAGTCCAACAGTCTAATCACTCCACCACATGGTCTCTTGTGTTCATGGTGTGATTCCTAATTGACTGGAATCACTCTTGGAGGGAGAATAACACCCTTATTGGCTAGGGTGGGAGTTGTGCCTCACCTTAACAGTCAGGAACTCATCCGATCACCAATCAGGAAGTGGAAAAATTAGTCCAGCAACTCTTCCAGCATTTTCCGTGTCAGAGAAGAATTAAGTTTCATATAACTTTTAATTTATTTAGCTGTACAAAGTGCTCTGCTACATCAACTGCATTTTAAATTTGGCCATAAATATGTTTTATTCCTTGCCAATCGATAACAAAAAGTCCCCATGTTTTGAGCTATATTGGGAGTTAAAGGAGACCAGAACAGAGAGTAGTGCAGGCACATTTTCCATATGGAAGCACTTGCAAAAAAAAGTCAGCAAGGTGCCAGTTTTGCTGAGGTGCTACATTATTGTATAAATAACCTGATGGCTAATTCAGTCCACCCACTCCACTCTGTACTTCAGCAAAAGTATTGAGTTGTATCTAATGCTAGTCCTACTCAAAGTAGAACCATTGAAATGAATGGATATAACCAACATAGTTCAATTCATGTTAACGGGCCTACTTAATTGGATAGAGCCCACTGAGTCACACTGTTTTAGGGTTATTCCCATTTGGCAGATATGAAACTGACATATGAGAAGAATGAAGGCCACTAAGCAAACCTACAGCTATGCCAGAATCTAAATCACATGTTTCAAAAGGGCCTTCTGTGGCGTGTGCCAGTTGCTTCCAAGGATACAGTCACATAGAATAATAGAATCATAGAATCATAGAATCATAGAGTTGGAAGAGACCACAAGGGCCATCGAGTCCAACCCCCTGCCAAGCAGGAAACACCATCAGAGCACTCCTGACATATGGTTGTCAAGCCTCTGCTTAAAGACCTCCAAAGTAGGAGACTCCACCACACTCCTTGGCAGCAAATTCCACTGTTGAACAGCTCTTACTGTCAGGAAGTTCTTCCGAATGTTTAGGTGGAATCTTCTTTCTTGTAGTTTGGATCCATTGCTCCGTGTCCGCTTCTCTGGAGCAGCAGAAAACAACCTTTCTCCCTCCTCTATGTGACATCCTTTTATATATTTGAACATGGCTATCATATCACCCCTTAACCTCCTCTTCTCCAGGCTAAACATGCCCAGCTCCCTTAGCCGTTCCTCATAAGGCATCATTTCCAGGCCTTTGACCATTTTGGTTGCCCTCCTCTGGACACGTTCCAGTTTGTCAGTGTCCTTCTTGAACTGTGGTGCCCAGAACTGGACACAGTACTCCAGGTGAGGTCTGACCAGAGCAGAATACAGTGGCACTATTACTTCCCTTGATCTAGATGCTATACTCCTATTGATGAGGCCCTATTGATGGGGGAACTATAGGATGTGAACCCAAGCTCTTTATCATTTCCTAAATTGGATTTCTACAATGAAGTGGCACTTTTTTCAACTATTGCGGGAGTTTAGCCACATCTTTGGGGGTTCACGTGACAGTGCTTTTCATTTCAGTGTGTCCTGGAAGCGCATTGCATGGAGCCCTTTTGTAACATGTGAACTCTGCTTCGGCCCATGCACTTTCCAAAAACTGGCAGCAATGAATAGAGCTTTCCTCCTTTTGCCACAGACCTGTAATCGCCATGTGAAGAAAGTTTGTGTGTGTGTGTGTAGTTATAGATCTTTCATTGCCAAGTGACATTTCTCAAAGGTGCTGGGTCGAAATGACTTCACTGTGACTCTGTGTCTAAGGCTAAATTGTGCATATTTATCCTAGCTGAAAAGGATCATTAGATTATTATACCCCCTTGCTTGCTCAAATTTGATAGTAACCTGTGAAATGAGCCTCTACCCTATTTTACGACATTATGGCACCGAGTATTTTATGCACAAATAGGGCAAGGCAGCAGAGTGCATGCCGGTAGTGCTGGGAGGCATGCAACATAAATCAGACGATGTGTGCATAATTACAAGATAGCAGAACAGGTCCCAAGGGTATTTTCAGCATCGTAAAGCATTACATAGACCTACGGGCCCCTAGAACATTATCCTTTCCCATTTCTTCACTCTTAGAGGCACCAGACAGCTTTTGTCTGCAGGACGGCATGGCACAAGAGTGATGCGATGAATTACAACTGCATGAGTACTCTGTGTTTAATTGCAAAGCCACAATTTAAAGCACCCTCTGATTAAATTGCCCAAAGCTTCCAATCTTATTTGTTGGATAGTTGCTCAGGGGCTGAGTGCTTTCTTAGCATTTATAGCGGAAAGTCAAGGTGTCATCTTGCCACCTGTCCTGAAATACTTTGTCCAGAGACTATGGCTTCCATCCATTACTGGCACCAGGAAGCAATGAAAAGAGCAACAAACCTTAAACGAGCCGGATCTCTCCCATTGAGAAGCAAACATCATTTCCAACCACATTATAAAAGGATTCATTGAAGATATTGTAGGAATACTGGTCTGGAATTTGTTTTGCATGCTAACTTTTGCTTCAGGAATGATTGCACAACATTAAAACGAGATCGCAATGCGACTTGTATGAAATAATATGGGATATAACATGGAATAACAGAAGTGTCTTAAAGAACCATAGGGCTGATCCAGCCTCTGTGTCGATCTGTCTCCTGGCCTGTACAGAGTTTTGCGCATCCAGGGCCCTTTCAAATGTTAGTTTTACTCCTTACACTGCTGCCATCAGTGGGCATGAGTCCTATGTTTCAAAGAGGGAAAAGAGGTGTGAGATCTTGCTTAGATACATACTCTCCAACGTTCCTCAGATGAAAATAGGGACATATTCTACAGTGGCGTAGCGTGGGTTGTCAGCACCCGGGGCAAGGCAAGTAATTTGCGCCCCCTAACCCGTGGATTTGCACCCCCTAACCTGTGGATTTGCGCCCCCTAATCCTAACCCCCAGATGTTGCGGCCGGTGCGGCCGGCCCCCCTGTACCCCCCACGCTACGCCACTGATATTCTACACCCCCTGTGCCTGCTCCTCAGAAGCCAAGGAAGGGACACAGATGCAGCGACTGACCAAAGCAAGCTGGAGCCAAGCGACTGTAATGGCCTCTCATGGCAGCGGCCTCATGAAAGGCCCCACCCATTTCGCTGCCCCACTCACTGCTTTCTTTATGGGAGACCAACCAACTGAGGAGCAGGGAAACTTTCTTAGGGGCATTCAAGTGACCCAGATCTTGTTTTCATACAAATAGGAAATGACGCCATATTGAGACATAGATCTAAGAAGCATGTTAGAGAGACACATAGATCTGAACTTCTGGTAATATGCTGAAACACTGTACTGAAGGGAAGCCCCCTTGGGAATTTGAGACTCTGCATGAAAAAGTGAGAAGCCATGATGGCATAAGGGTTTTTGTGACGACCCCAGTATTTTCAGGGCAGTTGGATGGTATGTTAGATGTGTTAGGAAGTAGCTAGCCAGGTCTGTATATTCCTAATAGGAGAGGGCTATTACCCCCAAGTCCTGCTTGTGGATTTCCCAGAATCCTATGATGGTAACAATCTAAAGTGGGTAACTTGCTTTTACTTGCGGAGGCTCCCTTCACGACGTAGAACCCTGGAAAATCAAGGTTTTACATCCTGCAGGAAACTGACATGAATACAAGCAGGCTGAACACTTGAAAATCCCAATTTATTTTGAGGGGGACTTCAGGGGAGGCAACCCAAGCAACATCCTTGGTTTGGCCCATGGAGACTTAGTAATAGGTCTTAAAACTTTTGCTCACATTGCATAAAAGAAAAAGAAAAAGTCCTTTTGCATATTGAACAGGAAGTTAAAGCAATTAAGCGGGTGATTACCATATTACCATGGAAGGCCCAAATTAAGGATAACAATTTGAGTTTATTAAAATAGGCATATTCTCTGTGAATATTTAGGAAATGTTTATATTACATTTCCCCTTGCAGTAAATTATGAAATGAGGATAATGGTTATGAGATACCTGAAGCATGCTGGTGGCTCATTATCCAATGAATTGATATGAATAAATTGGATAAATCAACCTGCTTGACAGCTAGTAGTTTCCTTTGCCGAAGAAGTAGCGGGCCAAAGCAGAGGGAAAAGTTCAAATGGTAAGAGGAATGTTGAGGTCTTGATCTGTGCATCTTCGAACTGTGGTAGCTGGTAATCTCAGAAACCAGAAACAGCCTCCGTATTTGGGGGTGTCAAGGGGGAGAACAATGAAAGGGTGGAAGAGAAACAGACCCAAGGGAAAGTAAGACTGAAAGAGATGCCGCCCCTCTGCTGCAAAAACAAAACCATTTGTGGAATTGTAGTTTAACTCTCACACATTTCCTTCTGGCCTAGGGGCTGAATGTAGGCTACATGCTTTTCTGTGTGGCCCTGAAGACTCTCGACAGGCTCACTGGATCTGCTGCATGCCCAACTCAGGATTGACCCTCAGGGTCTCTTCCAACTCTATGATTCTATGAAGGAATCCTCTATTTGATGGAAAGTCTAGCTCAAGACTGATTTAAAATTGAGATGGGAGACACAGAGACATACCAAAAAACGAATGTGTTTGCATTGGGGGATGTCCTAAAGTAGAGGACCTTATGCATTATATCTTGCGCTGTCCCTTATATAATGACGCAAGAGAAAGATTTTTAGCACCTATAATGACAAGGTCCCCTGGCCAGAACCCCTCTGACATGATTTTATATCTCCTCGCAGACACAGATAAGTATGTGACCTGGCGTGTAGCACTCTTTGCAACTGCTGCTAGGAAAACTAGAGCAAATTATATAGCCATGGTAGTCACCAACTGTAAAGGAGATGAATTTATTTGACCCTATCTACATCAGGCTATGCTCTATCTTTGTCACCAAACTCCGAGTATAATTGCGCACTGTATTAATTGACATTGTTTTTTGATATATTAGTGGCCATGTGATGATTTTAGCTTATGAATTTTATTGTTGAATGTCTTGATTTGTATATTGGGGTACTTTTATAGCTCTGTTTAGAGTACGTAATGTTTTGATAATATAAATGTTTTAAGTCTTTTGTATCAATCCAGTATATTTTCTTTTAATTGTTGAATGATTCTGTGTCCATTGCGGCAGCCTTTGGCTATGTGCAATAAAACAGACAGACTGACTGGTTTAAAGATAAAGAACCCTAAGGAGGGAATGAGGGCAGGGCCCTTGAAGTTGGGTGTCCTATGATGGTAAGAGTCCTGGAAGTTCTCCTGAAGGGAAAAAAGGGGACTCATGAGAACCACTCAGTGAATGAGTTTTTGGAGGCTCTAAGGGTAAGTTGAGCCTAAACAAAACTCTCATAGTGAAGGAAAGGCCGTGAGTAATCTAACACACTTGCTTTTTCAGTGTTCCACGTGATTGCTCAAAACTTCCAATTTAGCTCCTCCTCTTCTTCCTTCTGTTCCCTTTCTCAAGTTGAAAACCTCCTATCTTGGCGAAGTGGTGGCAGCAGGAGAATGGCAGGCAGTGGAAGGCTGATCCTGTGGAATTTCTTTTTCGCTGCAGCTTTTCAACGGAGTGTCATGTCCTGCCGGGAATATTTGGTCTTGTAGTTAGGCTGCATGATGTCTACTGGGAAAATAATGCTTTGCGCACCCTTTCTTGAGGTAGACAGGCCCTGAGCCCTTCTCCTGGATTTAAAGAGCCATCCACTACTTGCTCACCCCTTTGTGAAGATAAGGCCTTTTATTTTGGGAAAGGGGGGACATGAAAATGGGCAGGCAGATATGGGTGTTGCAAACCTCAGTTCAATAAAGGACCTGCTCAAGATTGGGACCACCCTATTTGAGCAAGGTGTGGCTCAAAGTTTTAAGCACTCTACACTTCTGACGCCCATCCTCAGCCCTAAACTGTTGGGTTGTTTGGCCTCCATCCCATAATAAGTTTTAAGCTCCTCTGAGATCACTAGTGGAGATCTCCCTCCAAGTGTCCCTTGTTGAAGTAGTGAAACCTATGGTTGGACAGAACACAGACTATACACTGCATGGAATATGCTGCCCAGAAAGATCAATCTGAACTATGCAAATGTTGCTTTCGGAGGACTGCTATGCTATATGCTTCATTTCTGTAACCCACAAGGAGGCCTTTTTACTCAGGCTGGTATGTTTGAGCTTGGCTTTGCTTCCTCCTGTAGACTCAGATGTATGTCTTGATAAATGCTTCAGTTGGTGAGATATTCACCCCCAGATGCCCTGCAACTGCCAGTTGCCAATGGATGTAAGTGGAAATGGAGGACAGAACACGGCAGCGGAGAAGTGGCTACAGAGGGAAAGGAAGAGGTGGAGAAGGCTAGGCTAAAGTCAGGTGGTTCCTATGGGCAATAAAAGAGGAAAAATCTTCCACCATGAACAACTTGTTTGGGCATTTTAATAAACCAAAACCAGAACACCTGGATTGATAAGAAAAAGAACTTTAGACATCAGCAAGCCCTCCCAGAACAACCAAGCATCCATCACTTGGAAGAGATAGGAACCTTTGAGTAGATCTGCAGCTCTTCTTCATGATACATATATAATTAACCAATAAGTTTTTTTGAGGCATGGACAACACTCTCAGTTTATTAAAAAGAGATACAATCTCCCAGTGTTGCTACGTTCCTAAGGGCATGTGGAGGGAAAAGACAATAATGAAATGATAAACATTTTGTTGCACCTCTGAAATCAGTTGGCCTGCTATACCCAAAAGTCACAGAGTTCACTGTGTATCTCACTTATTATTTGTGGCTAGTGCTTATCACACCTGCCATTATGTGCAAGACTTATTATTTGGCAACAGCTCTGTCCCCCCCCCCAAACCCAAACAAACAAACCCTGCAACAGCACAGAGATTGCTAAAATGATGGATAGTCTTGGCTTATGAAAATGGATGAATGTGCAGGTTTTGAGTAGGAGGGATAATGAGCACAATCCGCTGGAAAGTTCTCATTGAAACGAATTGCATGCAGACAGTCTTCTGCAAAGACCACTCTTTTGGTCTTTTTTTAAAAAAAATCTCTTTGAGTTCATTGTTCAGCTTATGGGTTCATCACTGCCAGATATACACACACACTTTTCAGTGAGAGGTGTAGTGGTAAACATAGTGGCTGACAAAGGGAGCACTAATTTCTTCTTCATGAACAGGACCTTTTTTATTGTTGGGGTCAGGGGGGTGGGGAGAAAATATTTTTTATTGCAAACTGTCCCACCCAATATTTTTCTTCTTGGGCAAGACTGGCCTTTTAAATTCATTTGTGTTTATTTAACATATCTGAATATTTGATATGGGCTTATGCAAGATAATTAACTCCCATTAGGGTTGCGTGCAAGAACTTATTATCATTATTTTAATTAAAACAAAAGGCTTAGCAGTACTTTGCAGAGGACCAGATGTTTGTTTTCTTTCTGAGACCAGGACTGTGTCTTTCATGATGGTGGGGTTGGGGAGAGTAGCTGATAATACAGACATCCTGACTTTGGTGATCCAATTAGTAGGCCACGTTTTGTGAGCTTCCAGCACTATATTCCCTTTAATGAGGAGGTGGTACAGTATCTTGACCTCTTTAGATGTGGCTGATCAAAAGGGAAAGGAATTCTGAGTTAAGCAAATGCCTGCTTTTAAGAAACTTTAAAGATAACGTTGTGTATTAAGTGCCCACAGCAAGGAACTTGCTGTTTCAGTATTTAGAACTGATCATATGGTGGAAAAGACTCCTTTTTCTAACAATTTGGCTTAAATAAAAGATAATATTCCTGAACATAATATTCACTGTTTTCTGTATCAAAATGGTATGCAATAATTAACTATACTGAGGAAAAGGTATGATATAGTTGTGGTTACTAACACAATCCTTACTTCCGTTTTACATAGAAGTAAGCCCCAATGTGTTTATTTCAGTCAGTATTATTTAACAGCTGTGTGGAAGCAAGAATTTTTTATGAACTGAAAGGTGCACTTAGATGAACATGAACCAAACTATTTTATTTCTTCTTTAAAAGGAACTTTCCAGCCACTGGGTTTTAGTTGCTAATGCAATCCTATTTATTTTATTCAGAAGTAAATCCCTAGAGCCTTTTGTAGTGAGTTTCCAGAAATTCATTTCCTCTCTGTGTGTGGATGTTTTAGAACAGGACTGAGAGAGCAATACTGAAAGAGCAGAGATCTAGGTTTTCTGTTCACTACTGAGGAAATATACTCCTGCCAACCTAGAATTTCGAAAGCACATCAAAGTGCAAGCAGGTAAATAGGCGGGAAGGTAAATGGTGTTTCCGTGCGCTGCTCTGGTTCACAAGAAGTGGCTTAGTCATGCTGACCACAGGACCTGGAAGCTGTACGCCGGCTCCTTCAGCCAATAAAGCGAGATGAGCGCCGCAACCCCAGAGTCATCCGCCACTGGACCTAATGGTCACGGGTCCCTTTACCTATTAATACTTCAAGGTCTAAATGTTGACCGTTTCTTTAAAAAGGAGTAAGAGAGGGAAAGAACCAGAACAGAGGGAGGCCACACAACTTTTCTCTCATCAGAGAAGCAGCTGTGACAGTAGGGACCGGCCCACAACATTTTGGCACCTGAGGCGAATCACAATATTGCCCTTCCCCACCAAGGAAGAAAAGAGCTACACTGGGAACAAGGGGGGTGGTTTGCTTTTTTGCTTCTTCCAGTACAGTGGTACCTCAGGTTACATTTGCTTCAGGTTTCATACGTTTCAGGTTACAGACTCCACTAACCCAGAAATACTACCTCAGGTTAAGAACTTTGCTTTAGGATGAGAACAGAAATCCTGCTCCGGCGGTGCAGCGGCTGCAGGAGGCCCCATTAACTAAAGTGGTGCTTCAGGTTAAGAACAGTTTCAGGTTAAGAACAGAACTCCGGAACGAATTAAGTACTTAACCCAAGGTACCACTGTATTTAATTTATATATTGCCCTTCATCCGGAGATCACATGGTGGTTTACACAGCGGAATGGTTGACGGACTCCTGAGTGACAGAGGAGACCCAAGGTTCTCCATCCCTGATCTAGGGGACATTGAAACGTGATCTGAAAATAATGCTGAAAAATTGCTGATAAAGTATGTTCCAACGTTAAAAGAAAAAAGTGGATTATTTTGTCTCCCTCTTAATTCAAGCCACTTCAATGAATGAATCACTGATTGTAAGAAAGAAGATGGTGCACAAATAGCCCTTACCTTTGTACTATCTTACCCCAGGGTAGAAACCAGATTCTTTCTAGGTCCTCAGGGATTGCAGAAATTCATGGAAGATGAGGCTACCCCTGACTTCTAGAGTTGTGTGCAAATGGCCCGTTGAAAATTTCTGCCCCATTGATAGGCAGGAAAATTGGGGGAACTGTCTGGTTGACCACTGTGGAAAACAGGATGCTGTCAGATCCTGCAGGGTGCTTGAGTTCTGATCTTGCAGGGCTCCTAGGATCATTTGTTTGGAAGCTTATTTATACTGTTAGGACTGTTTGCTGTTGAACTATAGCTTGTATTTTCTCCTCTTGGCAGTTTCCTGGGTTTAGAGCTTTGCATTGTTTTTCTAGATAGCAGCCTAATGTAATAAGTATACAAAACCAGGACAAAATTAACTCTCTCTCTCTTTTAACCACCATTTAATTTGCAAATGAGCAGCTTTAAATAGCAATAACATTTTAATATTAAATATTGTACTAAGTACTTTTAGTGCACTGTATATGGAAATGAAGTTGGAAATTTACCCAGAGTAATTACTTTACAATGCCTATTTCAACCGAAGAATTCTACAGTTCACAAAAATACTGCCTTTCATTTATTAGTTAAGCTCCTCCCCTGACTCAATTTAATGCAGCCCAGCGGATAAGGCACCAATTAGCTCAGCCATGGACACATCACCATGTGTCAGAAGCAGCTTCCCATTATATCATCACACTGTATGTGGTACTAAATCTGGAACACTCTACAGCAGAGGTTTTCAACCTTTTTGAGTCCACGGCTCCCTTGACCAACTACATTTTTTTGCAGCACTCCTGTTGTTGTTGTTGTTGTTAGGTTTTTGGAAATAACATGCAGTACTTTCCATAGAAGATGTTGCCATTCCAGATCTGGTCACTACAGATCTGACTACAGTGCCCCTGAATGGAGATGTAAATATCTATCAACATCAAGCCATATCTATAATTGATGTTTATCTATGTTGAGTCCAGCCTGTTTGGTGGGTTCTCAATGAGCATTAATGGTGACAGGGGTGTGCATCCAGATACTATTCAGGTATTCACTTGGAAGCTTTCTACCTGGGCTGGATGTCCCCCCCCCCATTTGGGGGAAAATGCCCCCCCACCAACTCCATGTCTCCTCCTCTGTGGGGTAGAGACCAGAGAGGAGCAGGCAGTGGTAGGGTAGAGTCACGGTGGTGGCAGGTATGGTGGGAGTGGAAGAGATGGTAGCAGCAATTGGCACGCTTCATGGCCCAGATCTGCTTCCAGAGGTGACTGCCTCATGGGTGGACCAGCACTGCTTTCTAACATGTATGATTTCTGCTGCATATGTTTATACCAGGAGTGGACAACCTTTTTGGTCCAGTGGGCACTGTTCAAATTTTGAGAAAGTGCTGTGCGTGCCAGTCACAAAACGGCATGGGAGGCATCATGTAACACAAAACTACAGCGAGTACAGTCCTTGCTGCTCTCCCCCCCCCCCCGGACAAGACAACCTCCCACTTACTGAGGGAAGTCAGCTATGTTCTGCTGGTCTTGATTATGAACATCACACACTCTTGCTGTCTGATAACAACAAGGGGCATTTCCCACTGCCTGGAAAATTAAATATAGTGGCCATATCACACTCAGTCAACCACTCTCACACATAAAGGCCCACACTCAATCCTTGTCACCACCAATAGGACCGGGGAAGACACCTGTCTGATAACCTGGAGTGCTGATGCTAGTCTAGGCAAGCACTACTCAACTAAATAGGCCAATGCTGATTGGCAGCTTCCTATGAACCTATGCATAAACAGCATCCTGTGTAGTCCCCATTGGTACTTGCGGCTTTCTTTCGATTGAAGTGCAGAGTGTTTGAGGACTGGGACATTCAAAGGGAAACCAAAATGCTTGTTTACAAAGCTATTGTACTACCAACCAACCTTACTATATGCTTGTGAAACATGGACCACTAATAAACTCCATCTCCAACTCCTCGAAAGATTCCATCAACGGTGTCTCTGGAAAATTTTACACATCACTTGGGAAGACAGGCGAACTAATATCAGTGTACTGGAAGAAGCAAAGATCACCAGTGTTGAAACAATGATTCTTCAACATCAACTTCGTTGGACTGGTCGTGTTGTGCGGATGCCTGATGATCGTCTTCCAAAGTAACTACTCTATTCCGAACTTAAAAATGGAAAGTGCAATGCTGGTGGTCAACAAAAGAGGTTTAAAAACTGCCTCAAGGCAAATCTAAAAAAATGTAGTATAAACACTGACAACTGGGAAACACTGGCCTGCGAGTGCTCCAGTTGGAGAACAGCCTTTACCAAAGGTGTCATGGGCTTTGAAGACACTCAAACTCAGGACACAAGGGAGAAACGTGCTAAGAGGAAGGGACGCTTGGCAAATCCATACCGTGATCAACTCCCACCCAGAAACCTATGTCCCCACTGTGGAAGGGCGTGTGGATCCAGAATTGGCCTCCACAGTCACTTACGGACTCATTGTTAAAACAGTGTTTATGGAAGACAATCTTACTCGCCTACGAGTGATCACCAAAGAAGAAGGTACTGAAGTTGGGATGCCCTTTCCATCTTTCTGTGCAGATGAAAAGCAGGCATCCTCATGGCCCACATGGCTTGAGCTAATTCATAAAAACATGAACAACAGTGTAACGTGGGGAGGGGTACACGGGCAGTTGCCCCGGGCATAGAATTGTTAGGGGCACCAAATTTCAACACCCAGTGCTACCTCAAGACAGCTGTGTGCTTCTATTGCTGGGTTCTGTTGAAAATGGCTTCTCCATGTGAACCAAGGAGAAGAAGAAGAAGAAGAAGAAGAAGAAGAAGAAGAAGAAGAAGAAGAAGAAGAAGAAGAGTAGTAGTTTGGATTTGATATCCCGCTTTATCACTACCCAAAGGAGTCTCAAAGCGGCTAACATTCTCCTTTCCCTTCCTCCTCCACAACAAACACTCTGTGAGGTGAGTGGGGCTGAGAGACTTCAAAGAAGTGTGACTAGCCCAAGGTCACCCAGCAGCTGCATGTGGAGGAGCGGAGACGCGAACCCGGTTCCCCAGATTACGAGTGCACTGCTCTTAACCACTACACCACACTACCTCTCCAGACAATGGGATTACTCTTCTTTTATTTCTGCGTCTGCAATCTCCTGGGTGACGTGGACGCCATTAGGCAGTTGAATCCGCATTCATGCTGCATTTGTTTCCCTCCCTCCTACCCTCCCTCCGCTTGACCCCGGGCACTGGCAACCCACGGTATGCCACTGCAAATGAAGAACCCTGATGGATCAGACCAAGAACCTATCTAGTCCAGCATTCTGTTCTTACAGTGACCAGTCCGATGCCTCTCCGAAGCCTACAATCAGGACATTGGGACAATAGTCCTCTCGCACTATTGTCCCCCAGGAATTGGTGTTCAGAGGCAGACTGTCTCTGATCCTGGAGATCTTATGTGGCATCTGGCTCCACGTCAGCCTATTTGGTCAGGAGTCAAAAGTTGAGAAAATCTATTGAAAATTTCAAGAGGGGCCCAACCTATTCCCGCCTGCACACAAAACCCCCCTCACTATATTCCAATTTACAATCATTCTGGGACTCTGTCATCCGTATTGTTTTGTAGCTCATAACTCTTAATTCTAATTGAATTATTTATTGCAAGGGAGCGTTTTAATTATGGTTACTGTGAATAAAAATAATTTACACTTGTTGCCAAGGGGGATTTTACACTGAGATATAGCTTAATTTCAGCTTGAGGCACTCGGCAGTCCTTCACGGTGGCTATCTGCCTTAATGCTCTGTGGGCTTTTTTTAGTTTCCGCAGCTGCAGGCAACAGGGATGCCAGAATTTCACAGGAAATGCTCACAAATGACAGCAGCTCGAGGATGGTCCGTGAACTATATCACCACAACATCCTACGTGGCTCTAGCCTGATCAAGAGGTTTCTAAGATGTGAAGCATATTTGATATAATTCCTCTTTTAACAGAAAGAATTGTGTTGATTGCTACAAATTATAGGAACATAAGGAGAGTCCTGTCTAGCTAAATACAGTGGTACCTCGGGTTAAGAACTTAATTCGTTCTGGAGGTCCATTCTTAACCTGAAACCGTTCTTAACCTGAGGTACCACTTTAGCTAATGGGGCCTCCCGCTGCTGCTGTGCTGCCACCATACAATTTCTGTTCTCATCCTGAGGTAAAGTTCTTAACCCGAGGTACTATTTCTGGGTTAGCGGAGTCTGTACCTGAAGCGTCTGTAACCTGAAGCGTCTGTAATCCAAGGTACCACTGTATCCTGCTTCCCACCCTGGCCAAAATGCCTGTAGGAAGCCCAAAATATTTTGGCAAATGAGGCAGACCCCGAAATGATGCCCCCCACCCCTGGCCAGGGAAGAAGGGATCAAACCTGTGGTGTCCATGGAGGAACCAACAAGGAACACTTAAAAGTGTATGTTAAATTTTCCTGATTAAATATATATATATTATTTTCTTATTGCAAGTGAACTTTGGGAGTGGCAAGTATTATTGGATTTTGGAAGATTCACAACTGCTTGCTTGATTAAGATTAGGAAGGAGAGGAAAGGGGGCGTAGTAATATTATTTGTTACAATTAATATATTGATTGTATCAATTGATTGCAATATTTATAATAAAATAAATTCTATCAGTTCCAGATGAAATCATTATCGCAATAAAAGCCACTTGATGCACTTTTAGCATTGATCAAACAAATCTATTAAATGGAAAAAAAGTCTACAACTCCCAGAAAATATTTTAGGGTAGGCTTTCTGCTTTGTTTTAACTCTACACCCCCCCCCTTCATGAAAAAGAACAAAAATTAGGTACATTTGCATCACTGAATGTATTGTTTCAAAGCCTGGGGCCATTTAAATTGAGTTTTATGTACTGCATTCAGTTTAGTAAAATATTTAGTACTGCTCTAATAGTGTAAAGCATTAGGCTATAATTACACCAACATAATACAGAGACTAATAGTTCTGTTGGAATACAACTGTGATGCATGATTGCCCTATTATTATAACCGATTTGAAGCAATGTGATTATTACAGAAAAAAATTAATCACTGTTACAGTCTTGATTTTGTTACAGGTTGTAATAATAATAAAAATAAAACCCGTAGGCATTTAACAACAGTTATTTTCACCCTCCCAAGAGAGAGAACAAGGTACAGTGGTACCCCGCAAGACGAACGCCTCGGAAGACGAAAAACTCGCTAGACGAAGGAGTTTTTCGTTTACTTAGCCGCTTCGCAAGACGCATTTCCCTATGGGCTTGCTTCGCAAAACGAAGCTTGCCCCGCAAGCTCCGGGGATAGCGGGGAAGCGCAGCGCATCTTCCCCGCTGTCCCCGGACCTCTTTTGAAGCAAGGGGTGGTGGGGAGAAGATCGCTTCTCCCCGTTGCCAGCCCCACAATCTCCGGGGACGGCGCGTGCCTTCCCCTTTGTCCCCGGACCCCTTTTGAACCAAGGGGCGGCAACGGGGAGAAGCGATCTTTTCCCCGCTGCCCCTTGCTTTAAAGAGGGGAAGGCGCGCGGCGCTTCCCCTCTGTCCCCGGACGGTCTCCATAGGAACGCATTGATTGATTTTCAATGCATTCCTATGGGAAACCGTGCTTCGCAAGAAGAAAAAACTTGCGGAATGAATTAATTTCGTCTTGCGAGGCACCACTGTAGATAGTATTTTCAAGCCCTTTAGGTGAGGAATGGCAAATTGCACCCCCCCCGATGTTTCTGGACTCCAGCTTCCATTAGCCCCTGATGGCAAGGCCACAGGTTCCCTCTCCTGCTTCAAAGCATCATCTTTGGTGACAGGGCCAGTCTGCCCATGAGGCAGGTTGAGGCAGCTGCTTTAGGCAGCAGAAGCCCAAGAGTCAGTGCCGCTGCACGCGTCCCACCACCAGCAGAGAAGTAGTTGTAGTAGTAGTAAGGTAAAGGTAAAGGGACCCCTGACGATTAGGTCCAGTCATGACCGACTCTGGGGTTGCGGTGCTCATCTCGCTTTATTGGCCGAGGCAGCCGGCGTACAGCTTCCGGGTCATGTGGCCAGCATGACTAAGCCGCTTCTGGTGAACCAGAGCAGTGCACGGAAATGCTGTTTACCTTCCCACCGGAGCGGTACCTATTTATCTACTTGCACTTGACATGCTTTCGAACTGCTAGGTGGGCAGGAGCAGGGACCGAGAAATGGGAGCTCACCCCATCATGGGAATTCGAACCGCCGACCTTCTGATCGGCAAGTCCTAGGCTCTGTGGTTTAACTAGTAATAATAATAATAATAATAATAATAATAATAATAATAATAATAATAATAATTTTTATACCCTGCCCATCTGGCTGGGTTTCCCCAGCCACTCTGGGTAGCTCCTAACTGAATATTAAAAACATAATACAGCATTAAACATTAAAAACTTCCCTAAACAGAACTGCTTTCGGATGTCTTGGTAGTGTTGGTAGTTGCACCAGCTTCTGGCAATCTCACCAAAATATCATGAGATCTCACCGAAATCACACTCACTCTCACAGAATGCATGAGTTCTTACGAGAGCTCACTAGAACACGCCATCGCTACTTAATGGGCACTGCCACACAACTCAGGTAAGAGAGGCTTCAACAGGTGTGGCACGATGGTCGCAGGATGGGGTAGCCCCTCCCATTTTGCCTCAGGTGGTGAAACGGGATGTACATCCCCTGTCAATTGATCGGTGAAGTTTAGAACACAGGTTGCCCAATCCTATGAACTGTGCCATGGAAAGTTTAGAGCAGCCTTTCCCAACTGTGGTTGGGAGTTCAGTGCCCATCATCCTTGATGGGTGGCCATGATGGTTGGAGACACAAGGTTGGGAAAGTCTGGCGTAGAGAACATGGTAGACAAAAAGCTAGGCAAGTACAGTGGTACCTCAGTTTTCGAATGTCTCCGTTGACGAACGTTTCGGTTTTCAAACATGCCTCAGAAGTCAAACATGCCACGCAGCTTCCGTATTGAGTTTTCTGTATTGAATTTTCTATATTGAGTCTTCCCTATTGAGTTTTCGGTTTTCAAACGTTTCGGAACTCGAACGGTCTTCTGGAATGGATTACGTTCAAAAACCAAGGTACCACTGTACTTTGATTCATTCTCCCCAACAAAATAGAACAGGAACAGGAAACCATTCATTCATCAGACCATACTATGACACTGTGCAGGCAAACTGATATGGTAGCCAGCAAATGGAACATACTCAAAAAGAAGAATGTGTTTCGTCTTTGCTTCAACACGCTGCTGATATAAGTGGTTCTGATTAAACAGCATATTTTGCCTAAGTAAACAGTGAATTATTTCCAGGCAAATTACAGAATTAAAAAAACAGTCTGGAAAACCACACACACACACAAACATCAAATACCTGAGAGAAAATAATTTCTCATGCTGATAGCCTTTTAAAAGGAATAATTTAAAACAATAGGGTGGTTTAAAAAAAGCTGGGTAAATGATTACACTGTTTTCTACTTGGCAGTGTGGGCTATTAATGCTTTTTCTTCTCCCAGCATTGCAGGTCTTATACATTTTAACCAACACAGGTACCCCCGCAATGCAAAACAGTATCACATTAGCCTTAACCCTTCTTGAGCATCCTGTAGGCCATGTGAACATAGCCTACACTTTGAAGAGAACAGTAGTCTAGGTTTGTTGTCCAAGGACAGAAGTGGGGATTCCCCCCCCCCCCCGGCATGTTGTTTTCCTCTATCGGGAAAAGAGGAGCTACTGAAAAAAATCTCCCTGCCCTGCCAAACCACTGTGGAGATGCTCAGAGTCATTCTGCAAGGAAGGGAAGTCTACCACAAACACATTGACTGGAGTCTCTGGCATGATAAATTGCTCCATTCTTCCCCACTCCCCCAATACCATAGGAATGGAGGAGAATTTGGTTCAGCATACATTTTTTAAGCAAATCAACCTAATTCACGTCTGCAGGACTGTAGTTGTACCTTGGTTTTTGAATGCCTTGTGACTCGAACATTTTGACTCCTGAACACCGCAAACCCGGAAGTGAGTGTTTGCGAACTTCTTTTGGAAGCCAAATGTCCGATGTGACTTCTGCAGCTTCAGTTGAGTGCAGTAAGCTCCTGCAGCCAATCAGAAGCCGTGGCTTAGTTTTCGAACATTTTTGGAAGTCGAACGGACTTCCAGAACAGATTCTGTCGGAGAACCAAGGTACGACTGTGCTATTCAGATCAGGGCATACTTATCCTTTGGATTTTGCAAGTCTCCAGATTTTGCAATACAAAAAGAAGAAGAATACTTTTTGAAGTGCATGTGTTGTTGTTGGCATCTGTCTGTCCCAAGAGAAAATGGAGTGTGCCTCCAGGGGAGAAGTCAAACAGCTGCGCTAGCAGCACTAAAGTGACCTCCCCAGTGCGCAAGTCTGGGCAGTGTGTATGGAGGACCTGGGCTGCCCAGATGACAAGATACCCCTCTCAGCTTTGCTGATGTGGTCCAAAGGAAAGCAGAACAATATGTTTGGCACCAGCTTGGCTGCAGGAGTTGCCGGATGTGAACAAAGAAGCTTCACTTACTTCTTTAACAGAGGTGAAGAGATGTGAGTCTGTGGTCTCAACACCTTCCTGCATTAACTAGCCCTAAGCTTGCTGGTTATATTTGGCTGCAATTTCCCACATGCTTGCCCATACTTCCAAGTGTCAGGCAAAACAGTGCACACACATATACCGTATTTTTCATCCCATAGGATGCTCCGTCCCATAGGACGCACCTAGTTTTTTTGGGGGGGAAATAAAGGAAAAAAAATTCCCCTTTATTTCCCCCCCCAAAAGCAGGTCGGGGAAACTGAACCAGGTCGAGGAACAGCGGGATGGCGGCGCTGCACCTCCCTGCTGTCCCCCGAGCTTGTGGGGCTGGCCGATGTCTGCCCGGCGCGAGGGGTGCCCTGCTTCAGGGCGCCCCGCCAGGCGGCAGGCTGCTATCTGCAGGGTGGGGAGCCCTGCGGGGAACTCCTGCAGGGCTCCCCACGCTGCGGATGTCTGCCCTGCGGGCGGGGCGCTCTGCTTCAGGGTGCTCCGCGCGTCGGGCGGCAGGCTGCTATCCGCAGCGTGGGGAGCCCTGCGGGGAACTCCTGCAGGGCTCCCCATGCTGCAGATATCTGTCCGGCACAAGGGGCACTCTGCTTCAGGGCGCCCGCCCGCCGGGCGGCAGGCTGCTATCCGCAGTGTAGGAAGCCCTGCGGGGACCTCCTGTCTAGGCTGCGGATGTGTTCCCGAAGCGCCGGGCGCTCTGCTTTCAGGGCACCTGACGCTCCGAGAAGCAGGCTACTATCCACAGGAACTCCCGCAGGGCTGCCTAGGCTGCGGATGTCTTCCTGAAGCCTGGAGAGCGAGAGGGGTCGGTGCGCACCGACCCCTCTCGCTCTCCAAGCTTCAGCGAAAGCCTGCATTCGCCCCATAGGATGCACCCAGATTTCCCATTCATTTTTGGAGGGGGAAAAGTGCGTCCTATAGGGCAAAAAAATACGGTACCCTCTGCAGGCCAGCGCACACAGGGATGTGGGAAATGGAGCCAGCTCCCCTACACACCCAGATCTTTCTTAGATGTGATCATCCTCTACATCAGATCCCAGAGTTGGAGCAGGAAAGAGTCACACAGCTTCCCTGTTACATCAAAGTTCCCATTCTTCTCTGGTATAACCAACTGATCACAGCAGATATGTGTGGTGTATGGCAGGGGTACCCAAAGTGCCTAGCAGATGTTGTTGGACCAGCCTGCATGGTCAGGACTCAGGGATGGTGGATGAACACAAACCTCTGGAAGATGCCCTGTTGGCTATCTGTGGCATATGGGGAATAAACTGTATCCCTTGTTGGACTTTTTATGCTTCTTTAAAAACGTTCTTCAAACTTTTGTGCCTGCCAGTCCTTCATCAATCAGAGTTTTTCTTAGAGCAGATATAAGATGAAATAAAACAAATGCTGTTTTTATATGTTCAGGCTTACTCTCTTTATCATCTAGATGCTTAAGGAACAAAGGTGGCTGTCCAAGATTTGTTAATGGGTGGGGGTGCAGGATAGGAGGAGAGAACAATTTTTCCAAGCTCTGATTTCTAGGGCACATCAATTCCTTTCTGAACTGGGAATGGCTCTTGCAAATTATTCGTTTGTTTACTGTCACTAGTCCCAGCAAGATGTGCCTTTGCTTGGGAAAATGTCTTGTTTGAAGTTTTGAATCAGAAGATTATGCACACAGCTGGCAGTAGCTCCAAGGAGTGGTAGGAAAGAGCGCCGGTGTGATCACAGGACTCGCCTCCAGCCATTATTCTGGACATCAATTTTTACATTATATTTGTCCACACTGGCCCATGCCCAAGGGAAGCTGTTGTTGCATCTCTGTGTGTGGAATTCATTCTGCAGACCAGCCATTAAACATTTATCTATCTTGAACTTTAGAACTCTTCAGGTTAATTAAGAGGGAATGGAGACATGAGTTCAACATATGTTTGCGAGAAAGTTCTCATTAATTCCCAGTGAGAAAGTGTGTGTTTATCTGTGTGGCAGGGAGATTCTTCATCTGCGCTTTAGCCACATAGGACTGTGTGTCAACAAAAGTCTTAACTGAGACCATTTAAATGATCAACAAACACTTAAATGATCAAACCCTGTTGAGAATACATGCGTTAAAGCAATGATTCTCAATGTGTAAACTGAGATTTTAAGACGTTGTTATGTACTGCCCTGGGAACCTCTGTGTTGAAGGACAGAATACAAGTTGAATTAATGATAAATATAAAAATATCTCGTTCCACTCTGTTTTCTGGCCCAATCCATACACTAGGCATGGCTGGTGAGGAGGGGTGTCACTACAGATGTGGCTCCTCAGCAGTGACCTGGGCAGGGCGATGAGATCAGGGTGTTTTGGATGCAGCAGTCGGAGTGCCAAATAGATTCTGGCAGAGCATCTGAACCTGCCTGACTTCATTGCCCTCACTGTAGCTTATGGTTTATTATCCCACTCAGTAAAGTGGAACTGCCTTCCTAAAAGCCCTGCACTTGGTATAGTCCCCATCTGCTTCTACCCCCACTGGAGTTTTCCATTGCCCTCATTGTAAAAGGAGGAGTGGTCTATGAATGGAAGAAGAGGAGACCCAACTGAGGAGTGCCAAGGGGGCTTTCAGTTGACCTCCTGGACACAGGTAGGTATTTGGTTCTCCCTCCTGCCACTTGCTGTTGCTTAACAAGTTCATAATATAAACATGCATCTGCTTCTGACTTTGGTGCACTTGTTTCATAGGCCAACATGTGGGAAGAGGGCTACAGAGCTGTGGGAATTGCACCGCATACCTTCCTGAATAGTTGAACTGCTGAGCATGTATTGTGCTAGTTGTATGGGAACAAACCAGCCATTATTTTGAATGCGAGGCTCTTCTGTGCTTCAGGGCTCAGGAGGGGAGTGTGTCTCTGGCAGAAGGCCTTCATATCCATAGTAATGTCTAGACACATGAACTGTGTCTTGGGTTATTTTGGAGTGTTTGCTAGACCTTCCCATTTCATGCTTCACCTTGGCTCAAAGTCTTTGCTGTGAGCATTTTCTTTAAGGTATCATGGTGGCTGTGGTGGTGAAATTTGCTAGTGAATGCAACACCAGAAATCTATCTTTTGTTTGGTGAAATTGATTTAAATTTCTTTTCCACCCTTTGGTTAGTGGTGTGGTAGCAGAAAGAAGCAGTATGGGGGAAATGCTAGAAAGCAAACACTTCTGAAAGAAAGCGAGGAAGAAAAGGGCAGATGCAGATGGGCATGATAAAGAGCAAATGAAACATTTGGTGATTTCTGTGCCCTCAAATGGTCATGCCAGCCTTGACAAGAGTGTTAAATGAAGGCTGTTCTTAAATGTTAGCCATTGTCAAAATCACGGAAATGTTTATCCCTGGCATCTCTTATTTCCTCTATTGACAAAATACCTTTTCATATTTAATATATATTTCCATGCATGAGGATACATCTTTACACATATCCTAAATAAATACTATAAATTCTGCATATAACCCTGCTCTAGAATATGTCTAAATAAACACATGCACACATGCACACGCACAAATGTGCATCCACTCTTTGGACCGGCAATTAACCCCGTGCTTTGGCTTCAGCTAAACTTACGTTTTTGATCAATATTTAATAGTGATTTTATAAGTGTGTGGGCATGACCATTAAAACAGTGTCTTAGAGAGGGGGAGATGCATTTTAATAGGGAATTAACAAACATGGCCCTAGGGCAGGAGGTATTTGCTTTGAAGAATCACTCCTGTTTAATAGGATACTTGAAAGGAATATATTAAAATTGTATTTAAAGTTGTTTTCCCACAGTGAACAAATCACACTGGACAAATTCTGAAAGGTTTAGACCATTGATAGCCACATCAGTCCCCTGATCCAGTAAGCTTGTAACTCTATTAAAAAAAGAAACAGTGTCTAGTCTGCATTTTACCAGCTTCTCCACTTTGTTGGAAGCAGAGAAGTCAACTCCTAGGAGCTGTAGGGCCTTCACCCTTCCATAAAATATTTGGGGGGAGGGGCTGGGGCCCCTCCACAGTTGATGGCCACTGACATTCAAATGGTGTCTGTGTGTTACGTCATGTGATTGATTATGCAGGGCAGGGCTTACTTGGGTCCCCCAATATTTTATTCAAGTTGGCACCCCTGCTTGAAAGCCTTACTGAATTACCGGTACATTAGCTGTAATGGATGTGGACCATCTCCAGCCTTTGGTAACCAGTTGTTGGAGAGACCAAGTAGGAGAAGTGCTGTTGTGCTCACTACCTGCTTCTGAGCTTCCCAGATTTGGTTGGCCACTGTGAAAACAGGATCTTGGACTAGATGGGCCTTTGGTCCAGTCCAGCAGGGCTCTTTGTATGTTCTTATACTCCTGCAGTGGGCGTTCCCAGGTGGGGAGCTCCCAGCACTCTTCTGCTATAAGGTGTTAAGTGGAACTGCAGTGACTTTTCCACACCGATAGATATTTAGTATATGTGTTTGCGTGCGTAACCTACTATGCTCCATCCCCACTAGTGGGCAGGACATATCTGTGTCAGCAGGGAAGACAATTTGCCCTTCTCCCGCTCCTTCATATATGAAGGTGCTCTGAAGGGCAGCTGCTGGAGAATGCAATGGAGAAAGGGCAGACAAGACAGATGCTCAACCTGGAGACCCAAGTGGCTTAAGGAGCATGGGTTGGCCTTTACCAGCTCTGGCTGGCTTGCCAGCTGCAGCCATCCCTGATTCTGGTAATTGCTCCTATAATTTAATTAGGGAAGGTCTCGATAGTTGCTGTTGTTGCCTGCTGTTTTACATTCTGTTTGATAGTGAATTTTATATATAGTTTTGGTTATAGCTTTTTGGATTGCTGTTACCCACACTGGGACAATGAAAGTGATGAAGATTAGGATATAAATGTAACTCAACCCACCAGTCAATATTTGTCCTTCCTCTGTTTCTGGTTATAGCCTCTAGCATAGGTGTGGGGAAGCTTTGGCCCTCCAGATGTGGCTGAACTATACTTTTATCAGTCTGTCACTGTCATGCTGTATCTTGGCTGTGAGTCCTGAAAAACCTGTGCTCTGCTTTGCAGGCCTTTTTTTCTGCCTAATCTGGGAGGGCGGGACCCTACTGACTTCAGCTCCAAAAGCTGAGGCTGGTTGGGTGGTGGTGGTTGGTTTTTTGTATTTTTAATTTTGAGATTTATGTGGAAATTGTTCAGTTTTGTGGTGTATTTTTAATGTTTTATTTACAGTGGTACCTCGGGTTACATACGCTTCAGGTTACAGACTCCGCTAACCCAGAAATAGTACCTCGGGTTAAGAACTTTGCTTCAGGATGAGAACAGAAATCGTGCTCCAGGGCGCGGCGGCAGCAGGAGGCCCCATTAGCTAAAGTGGTGCTTCAGGTTAGGAACAGTTTCAGGTTAAGAACAGACCTCCAGAATGAATTAAGTACTTAACCCGAGGTACCACTGCATTGACCACTTTTTTGTTACGTTGTTATATATTTTTTCATGTTGTAAGCCACCTTGAGCATGGTTTGAAGTGTGGAAAGGTGGCATACAAATAAAATTATGTGTGTGTGTATGTAAAAAAGGTAAAGGTAAAGGACCCCTGGACAGTTAAGTCCAGCCAAAGGCGGCTATGGGGTTGTAGCACTCATCTCGATTTCAGGCCGAGAGAGCTGGCATTTATCCACAGACAGCTTTCTGTGTCATGTGGCCAGCATGACTAAACCGCTACTGGCACAATGGGACGCCGTGACGAGTGCCAGAGCGCATGGAACGCGATTTACCTTTCCCACCGCAGCGGTACCTATATATCTACATGCACTGGCGTGCTTTCGAACTGCTAGGTTGGCAGGAGCTGGGACAGAGCAACGGGAGCTCATCCCGTCACGGGGATTCAAACCGCTGACCTTCTGATTGGCAAGCCCAAGAGGCTCAGTGGTTTAGACCACAGTGTCACCCACATCTCTTATGTATGTATTATGTATGCATGTATCAGCCCCAGCAAGCATGGCCAATGGCCAGAGTTGATGGGAATTGTAGTTGAAGCAACATCTGGAAGGCCAAAGGTTCTCCATACCTGCTCTAGCACCTAGAAGCATAGAGTTAGAAGGAACTTGAAAGGTCATCTTCTAAGAAGTGGCTCACCACTTGTGTATCTAGTCAAAGGAAATTATAGAGAACTCCTGTGTAATGTGTAGTTTGGCCCTAGTAAAGATATGATCATAAGTGTAAATCGGATTGTTTTTCAGCATGGATTGGGTGGCTGAACAGGGAAATGACCCTATTCCAGGACTAATCCAAACATTTGTTGGAAAAGGGTTGCCAATGTTTATTTTCAGTGGGGATATTTAAATGTTAACATCCAAGTATGAAATTCTAATCATGATTTTTGAATTTGGCAGGGGTATGTGTGTGTGGAAATGGTATATTTTGGAGTGGTTTTTCGTAGAATCATAGAATTGGTAGATTTGGAAGGGACCACGAGGATTTAGATGATTATGTGAAAATGCCAATAGTGAACTACTGCACAAAGTTTTTGAAAGTGTGTTTCCGAGCATCTAATTTGAGAAACGTGAATTTTAGTGGCAGTTGGGTACCCTGGGCTAATCACATGTTAATTCAAGCTCTCTGGCAATGGAGAGAAGCGGTTGTTTGTGTTCTGAAAGCAAGCAGTGTTTCTGTGTTATTTCCCATCTGATTCTCCCTCCCAACAGACATCTGAAGGCTAATCCTCTGGTATTTGTGTGCTTAGAGTTTAATTCACAGCCCTAACCCTTCAACACAATGCCTGTGCTTTTGCGGGGTAGGAGGAGTAGGAGGAAAAACACATTTGAACAAATGTCCTTGAGGAGCAGAACAACAGAAAGGGACATCATAATAGCTTGGAGCTTATTTATGCAGATGGGATCCAAGGTAACATATCCATGGCTCTATTGAAAGCCAACATGTGACAGCAGCATATAGCTCTCTGAGATCAGCCAGCACAATAATAATAAAAAAGGCTTGACTTTTCCTCTATCCTGAGGTTAGAACAGGAAGCATCTTCCTTCAAGCGCTTGAATTGACTGTGCCTTACTGTAGTTTTGAAAAGGACTGTGATGAGTCCACTTCTATATAGCAACCCTACCTCCTGCTGACATTTTGGGATCCATGAAGCACTGATCTCAAATGGTGTAATAAAAATTGAAACCCACATGGTCAGTAGGAAAGCAGATACTGGATTTTTCTTAAGTAGGCTCAGAGGGCTAATAACTGGATAGCAGGGCTTTGAAAAACTTCTGATTAGGAACACAGGAGCATAGGAAACTGTCTTATACAGAGATTGGGTATTGGGGAAGTACACTTTGGTGAGAGAACTCTAGCAGAGATTCAAAATCACAAAATATGCAGCAAAGTGTGGAATATAGGCTGTTAGAGTTTTAAAACATGTCCTTTTGAGTTCCTTCCAAAACTTCCCTCTTCCCTTAGCACAGAAAAAGACCATACGTTTGGTAAGTTAAAAAATGGTTTACTTACAAACTCTCCAAAGGTCAGGTTTATGTGCTTTTCTATACAGCATTCAGAAAACACAGGCCTCAAAACCTGGCTTAGTTAAAGTGGTGAGAATTCCTAAATTATTGGTATAGCAACTCAAGAAAGGCTTGCTAGAGCCATGTGGCCTGCATTTGGAGCAACCAGCTCAGCCCTCACAAGTTAAGCTTACCTAGTAGACTGAAGGGGAACAATAGGTTTTATGACCCTCCTCCCAAGGTGAGGGTATGTGTGAGACCTAGCTAAGCCTGATAGAACAGCTTATTCTATGGCATTAACTAGAATAATTAGAACGAAGCATGCTAGTTAAATGAGGATGATTATCCCACTTAGTCTACATTGTTCAGTATTGTCTACACTGACAGCCAGAGACTCTGCAGGGTTTCAGCCAGGAAGTCTCACCCCAAACTACCTGGTGTCGGTTCTCCAAATGCGTAACAATAGATGTTCAGCTAAAGTGGTCAAACAAATCTTGTTAAAAGGATAGCAAAAAGTAGACAATAGTTGCATATAATCATCTGGGTTTATAGTTTAGTGCAGTGGTACCTCGGATTACAGACGCTTCAGGTTACAGATGCTTCAGGTTACAGACTCTGCTAACCCAGAAATAGTACCTCAGGTTAAGAACTTTGCTTCAGGATGAGAACAGAAATCGTGCAGCAGCGGCGCATCAGCAGCGGGAGGTCCCCATTAGCTAAAGTGGTACCTCAGGTTAAGAACAGCTTCAGGTTAAGAACGGACCTCCAGAACGAATTAAGTTCTTAACCCGAGGTACCACTGTACAGTCTTTCCAGCCCTGTGACTTCCAGATGTTTTGGATTACAATTTCCATTGCCCCAGTCAGCATGGTCTTGCTAGCTAGGGGGTTATTGGGAATTGTAGTGAAAAAGATCTAGAGGGTACTGTGGGTGAGGGAGAGAGAGACTGGTCTATTGGAATAAATATACTGGGTAACTCTGAACATCTCTTTTGCCCAAGATTTATGGAACTGAGCTGGATGCTGGCTTGAAAAGAAGAGTGTCGGCTGATATTTTATTCCTTAATCAAACTGGAAATATTTTTGTGCTTTTCTTCTTTGTTGGCTCCTTGCTTTATTCGGAAAACGTAATAATAATGCATGTTTGTGTGTGTTTTTGCTGCATAGTTTATCTTGAGACAGACTATGGATATTGAAATCATTTTTTTTAAAAAACCTTTTTCAGCCTTGTAGGCAGAAATCAGAACTTTATTAGCAAAGCCAACAGGCCACAGCTATACAAGAATTAAAAATAAAATAAAATAAACATAAAGAGGGGATAAAAACAAACAAAAGGAGGTCCGTCAGATGAACACGTCTGTCACTCAGATGGTGGCCCTCAATTTCACAGCTCTCTCGATGTACCTTGCGACCTTCTCTGTTGTCTGACTGTCCGTATAAGAGAAAGAACAGTATAATGTCTTGTGGACGGCCGGGGTTGGAGAGAATGAGTGGAGTAATAATCTCATTCCTTAGGTCTTTATAAAGGGGGCAGGATAGGAGGACGTGGGACACTGTTTCCGTGTTGCCATCTCTGCATGGGCAGAGTCGTTTTTCAAATGGAGTCTTTTGGTAACGACCTTCGAGTACGGCAGAGGGAAGAACATCCCATCTAGCCAATGTAAAGGCGCGTCTGTATTTTGGGATGGTTAATTTAGACAGATATGAAGCTGGGAAGTCAAAGTGGGCAGGGGGAAAGTAAGTATACCATGGACACATTTTCTTTAGAATAGTCAGGTTGTTTTGCCGTTCAATGTCTTTCAGGCGCTGGCCTATTAGGCTCTTTGCTTTACTAAGGCCCATTGATAGTAGGGATTGCGAATGCAGACCGCATGTAAGGAGTTTTTCAGCCTTGTATTGCAAGTGAAGTTATAACACGATAGAGCATATGCAGAGTGCCTTTTCTTTTTGGCAACAATATTTTATTAAGACCTTTCATAATACATTACCATAAAAAACAAGCTAATCTTTTTTTAAAAAAAGAAGCAGCAAAGAAGGATACAAAGTCTTCTTTCACAGGTAGATCTAAACTTGCAGAGTGTCTTTTCTGTACTAAGTAATCAATGCTCCCCCAGCACAACAGAATTAGGGATAAGAGTTTTTAAGTTAGAGGGTGCACCTTCAAGGCAGAATTGACATTAAGCAGAGTCTCCTTCTCTCTCTCTCTCTCTCTCTCTCTCTCTCTCTCTCTCTCTCTCTCTCTCTCCCCCTCTTCCTCTCCCTCTCTCTCTCTCTCTCTCACACACACATTTATCCATTGCATGATAATAAGAAACTTATGCATACATGTGTTATCTACACGATCATAGCAGCTACTGAATGAAAGTGATATTCTCGTTCTGAGCACAAACAATAATAAATGATTCTATTTCCTGCTGTTTGCCTGAGTTCGTCTTTCTTGTTTACTTTTACACCCTGTGCTGGTTTTTTGATTAATCCACATTCCTTTTATATCATCAGTATACCTCCACTATGTATTTCTCATTTGTCTTTAGCCATATCCTCCCCATACCTCTTTGTTTCTTGCATTTGAAAAACAGGAAACATTCAGACTGAGGTGTTTTATTTTATGCAGCTACAATTGCCCTAACAAATGTCTTTGCTGCCTCTTTTGTGCTACGGAAACAAGCCCATTTTGGAATTAATTTGTTTGGAACTATCCAGCAGCACCATCTGCATACCCCAGTCTCTGTCCCAAAGAGCTTTATAACCAAATTAATTGACATCAAAGATTTACTCAAGTTATATTTTGAATTCTTAGCCTTACTGAACAGATGCGTTCTGGTAGCAATATTGAGATGCCTAAAATATCCAGAGTCTAAAGGACTGATCAGAGGACAGGCATGAGTTAGCTGCTTGGCCCTCCCAGACAGGTGAAATTGCACCGCAAGGAAAAGTGTTGCATTGGTTTTATATAAACAGGGAAATATTCCTGCTTGAAATAAATCAAAAGGCAAACAGTGCATTGTTTTTAGCACTCCTAGCATGAACCTAACCTTGTGATCAGGGCAGTTTCCATTTTTGAGGTGGCCCTGTACCAAGCCCTTCTGCTGCAACTCCTCTTTTGCTGGCGAGATTACTGGTGTTAGGTAGTGGTTGGAAAAAGTGAGCAACAGCAGTGGCAGGTGGCAGTGCTTTGAGCAGCACTGGCCTGTTGTTTGTTCCAGCCATTTTAACTTCCCACTATGCCCTGGAGTGGCACTATGTCAGAGGCATCATGGGACAACTAAATGGTGGCTAAATCTCCCATTTGGACTACTGCAATGAGCTCTACGTGGGGCTATTTTTGAAGGTGACTCGGAAACTACAACTAATCCAGAAAGCGGCAGCTAGACTAGTGACTGTGGGTGGGCACCAGGACCATATAACACTGGTCCTAAAGGATCTACACTGGCTCTCAGTACGTTTCCGAGCACAATTCAAAGTGTTGGTGCTGACCTTGAAAGTCCTAAATGGCCTTGGCCCAGTATACCTAAAGGAGCGTCTTCACCCCATCATTCAGCCCGGACACTGAGGTCTAGCTCCGAGGGCCTTCTGGTGGTTCCCTCACTGCGAGAAGTGAAGTTACAGGGAACCAGGCAAAGGGACTGCTCGGCAGTGGTGCCCTCCCTGTGGTACACCTCCCATCAGATGTCAAGGAGATAAAGAACTACACAACTTTTAGAAGACATCTGAAGGCAGCCTCTGTAATGGGAAGTTTTTAATATTTGATGTCATATTATGTTTTTACAAGGGACGCGGGTGTGGGTTAAACCACAGAGCCTAGGACTTGCCGATCAGAAGGTCGGCGGTTTGAATCCCCATGACGGGGTGAGCTCCCGTTGCTCGGTCCCAGCTCCTGCCAACCTAGGAGTTCGAAAGCATGTCAAAGTGCAAGTAGATAAATAGGTACCACTCCGGCGGGAAGGTAAACGGCGTTTCCATGTGTTGCTCTGGTTCACCAGAAGCGGCTTAGTCATGCTGGCCACATGACCTGGAAGCTGTACGCCGGCTCCCTCAGCCAATAAAGTGAGATGAGCGCCACAACCCCAGAGTCAGTCATGACTGGACCTAATGGTCAGGGGTCCCTTTACCTTTATGTTTTTATATGTGTTGGAAGCTGCCCAGAGTTGCTGGGGCAACCCAGCCAGATGGGTGAGGTATAAATAATAGAATTATTATTTTTATCCAACTCCCAGCTTCCCTGACAACTGGCCATGCTAACAGGGGCTGAGAGGAGATGTAGTCCAGAAACATCTGGCGGGATGCAGGTCTCCCACCCTTGGGATAGATGCTCTGATGTCTTAGAGCATCAGAGCAAACAAAAATAAATGTAAGGAGCAGGGAGCTGCAGGGTTGATTTCTGTGCTAGCTATCCAAAGTTGCTAGGTGCTGATGCTGGTCAGGCTTGAGATTAAAATGTGCATCATCTTGTCCAGGTACTTAGAATGTAAAAAGTTCTAGCAACATGGGAACAAGGACTGGGCAGAAAGGCCCTGTTCATGGGTTCAGAAATGCCTGATGATCAGGATTGCTCCCATTTTCTCAGCAAGTTTGCCAAAGTCATCAGCTTCCTCTTGCTTAATGCTCTTGATATAAAAGGAGCAACTGTGCTTTGTAAGCACATGACCTCAGTTTTATTAATCCCAAGGCACCTCTCTTGTTTGTTTGCTTATTTATTGACTGCTTTTTGGTTGCAGAGCCCTCCAAGTGGTTTATAATAACATCATGAGGCAATTAAAATTCAGCGTAGACATCCAAAATGCAGTTAAATTATCTTACAAGGTAGCAAGGGGGGGGGGTCTTGCCTGAGGCTTCGGGAAGCATCTGCCAGTCAGAATAGGCTCTATTTGGGAAGATGAATTGATGGGCTGATTCCTTTATCCCATGTCCTAACTGGTTCTATATATTACGAAGTTTCAAAGCACAGACTTTTGTTTGGTTTTCGTAGGACACGTATTCATAAAAGGCATCGGGTCAGGAGTATCAAGGAAGCTGAGCAGTGGAAAAAATATACAAATAAGTCTTGAGATTAATTTACATTGTATATGGAGATCCATTTGCATTCGTCTCACAACTCCCCTTTTCACTGGCTCCCAGAATGTACACCTGTGGCTTGTTAGCATGCAGTGCTGCCATGATGTGCAAATGAAAGCCGCCATATCCTGGCAATGCGCAGGAAACATTCTCCCCAGGGTTCGTGTTTCTCTTTTACATGCAAAGCCCCATTGAAATGAATGGCCTTATTATTATAATTGGATGTATGCCTGTTAGGGCATCTCATTCCATATTAGAGGAGAGAACCTTTCCTTTAGTCTCGGGAAATTTGGAATGAAACAAAACACAAGCCATGCATAACATTTCTGTCTCCTTTACCAAGGGAGAACATGGAACGATGGGCAGGAAAATAAAATTACCTTTTATAATGTGTTTCCATTTCCTCCCAATTTATCTTCCTTCCCCCCTCCCCCTCCCTGGTGCTTGTGTATGGCCTCCTTTTTTCACAGGACCCGAGTGCTTTGTGGTGAGTAATGATTTTTTCTCCCCACTATGCCTGACTGAGACAGGGAAGCACTGTTTATCCTTACAGAAAACACACGAAGGAATTGAGGCATAGGAGAAGATCAATGGCTGAAGCCTCCAAAAACCATGACCAGTGTTAGGTCCAAGCTGAAGGCTATTAACAGCTACTACTGATACTGTCAGAGATAGCAGGCCTCTGATTATTAGTTGCTGGGAATCCAAGCGGGGACCATGCTCTTGTGCAGAGTGCCCGCTTGGCGCCTTCCCCAAGACATCTGATTGGTGAAAACAAGATGTTGGAGACACAAGAGAAGTCTATAAAATCATGCATGGCGTAGATAAAGTGGAACTAGAATTTGTGGACATCCAATATTGGCAGAATCAAGGCAGGCAAAAAGAAAGTACTTCATTGAATGATGAAATTTGCTCCCCCAAGAGGCAATGATGACTGCCATCTTGGATGGCTTTAAAAGACCTTTAGACAAATTTGTGGAGAAGAAAGCCATTAGTGACTACTAACCATAATAGCTATTATTAATAGCTTTTTGGGGGAAGTGCGATCCTGAATGCCAGTCGCTGGAAACTGCAAGGAGTGGGGAAGTGATGTTGCGAACAGGTCTTTATTGCTTGCATCTCAGAGGCACCTGGTTGGTCACTGAGAGGACAGGATGCTGGATTAGATAGGCCATTGGTCTGATCCAGCAGGCTCTTGTAATGTTCTGAAACCGCCACTCCCCAATCCACCCCCATTCAATGGTGGCCAGAAAGGGTAGCCATTTTGGTTTGGGGTGCCATTTCTGGCAGAGGCAGCGACTTTTCAACTGGAAGAGACAGAGGGGGCTGGGGAGGACAGAGATACCAGTTTCCTGTGCCACTCTATTATTATTATTATTGTTATTATTATTGTTATTATTATTATTATAACATTCATTCAATTTGTATGCTGCCCTTCATCTGAAGATCACATTGCAGCTTACAACATAAGAATACAAAATGAAAACACAAAATACGGAGCAAAAAACAGAAACAAACCAATAGCCCCTCTCCCACGAACACATCTTAAAGGCCATAAATTGTTTAACCTGCCAAAGGACTGGTTATAGAGAAACATTTTCACCTGATGCCTAAAGGGCAGTGCATGCTGATGACACAGCGATACTATTACACTGAGAAGTCTTGCAACTTGTGCCTAGGATCTAGATAACCACTGATGCACGGAATGGCAGTTGTTCCTTTCCTGTTTTTGTGGTGCCATTGCCAGGATCATGACCCTTATTGGCTGAAATCCTGGGGAGCTGCTGTCTCTCGATGCAGCAATACTGAGGAAGTGAGAGCAGCGGTCTCATTCCATCTGAGGCAGCTTCCAGTTGTTCTATCGTTGCTGAAATGAATGAATAAAAAAAACACCCCTAATTTCGGAACAGCTGCTATTTTGTCCTCCCAGACAAAATTACTACTGCATCCAAAGGCTAGGCTACTCTTGTCATTACAAGATTTCCCTTTTTATAGCCGGGATCCTTGTTGCTTCATAAACTTTCACTCCTTATTAGATATACTCATTTTTCCTTGACTCTTTATCTGTAGTGGATTGTAGAGGAGTCAATTAGTAAAGCTTGATGAAGATGGGATTTATGTACGGAGATCAGATAACAGTATAGGGAGGTTTTTAATGTTTGATGTTTTACTATGGCTTTATAATTTGTTGGGGCAACCCAGTCAGATAGACAGCAATAATAATAATAATAATAATAATAATAATAATAATAATAATAATTTTCTGCTTTTATTTACAAGAGTGGATTTTGGGTGAGCTTCCTGCTGGCAGCAGGGGCTATAACAGCTTGTTTTGGATCTGTGCAATCTCTTGTGTCAAAACCTTCAGCAGCATTCCAAGAATTTTGACTGCTGTGAGTTGCCCTTTGGAGGACATTTTATAGTAGCAAACTTGTCAGTGACTATTTGCTCGCAATTTGGCTCTACATTATTTATGACCCTTTCCCTTTTTTTGTTTTCAGGAAATGTTCAAGCGCTCAGAGTATATTAGGGCAAATACACATGAAAGAAACGCACTACAGTGCTTATGGTTGATGCAATAAATACTAAAGGTTCCCTCTGGAGCCCTTGGTGTTGCTCATTGTGCCAGGCTGAACCTTGGCTTACTTCATTGATTTTACCGGCAGGGGATGGGGAGTTGCCTTGTCTGCAAGAGAACCAGAGTGTCACTTGCCTGAAAGCTGGCAAGTGAATCCTAGCATGAAAATGCTACCATCTTTATTTTGTGCAGGGGATCTAAGAAGGTGTGATGGCCTGGGACTCGGGCTCGGACCTGGAACCAGAGGAGACTCAGTCTGCACCAGATCCTTTGCTTCAGGCATCTTCTGAACCTAGTCTGGGGCCTGATTCTGAAGAGTCCCAGTCTGCACAGGTTCCCCAGCAACAAACCCCAGCTGGGCCGAGTCAGGAGTCTGAGCCTGCCCTGGCTCCAGATGCAGGGATTACCTCGTTGCCTTCAGCTGGGCCATCACTTACAGCTGCTCCACTACCGGTTTGGTCAGGGGAGGCTGAGGCGGCCCCTGGGTCTAGTAACCCACCGACGTCTTCTGAGCTGCAGAGACTAAGGTCTGAGAGAAGGAGAGACCTGAGTACTCGCAGGAGGAGTGCTCGCCTTCAGGCAAAACAGGGAGGTGAGTCACCGGGGGATTAGGATCAGCCACTACCCTGACAAAGATAAAAGGCTGTCAGACCCTGCCCCAGGTTGCAGGAGCAACATTGCTGCATGCTAGATCCTGCACCTGTCCTTGCCTGGTTTCCTGCTTCATGTTCTGCCTCAGCCCTGTCAGACTGACTCCCAGCGGAACCTTCGGATTCTGGACCAGTCCTGGACCGCATTTCACAGGTTACCCCTGGGCCCAGCACAGTAGTAATCTGGGTTACTTCCTGCCAACTGAGGGCCCACGGAGAATGTCTTGCTCATTCCACCACCACCCCATTCTAGAATTGGTTGCAATTCAGGTATTTTGATAAGGAGATAGCAAGTTCAATTCAGGCAGTGGCCATGGTGGATTTTGAAAGATTTCAAGCCAGTTTACACGGGGTGGGATTTAGTTAACCAGCCCTGCCAGGGGAAGCCCTATGTGAGGAATTTTGCTTGCACAACCCTCCTTGTCCCCCTCTCCTTCCCCTGTGTGAACCCTACACTCCCAAAATTGACTCAACCCCCCAAAAAACCCCACCCCAGCACATGGGGAAGAGGGCATCGTTCTGTCTGGTAAGCATGTACAGACAAAATGATTGGCGGCTTGCAGTGTTGAATTTCAGGGTTAAAAAAAAGGTAAAGGACCCCTGGACAGTTAAGTCCAGTCAAAAGCGACTATGGGATTGCAGCGCTCATCTTGCTTTCAGGCTGAGGGAGCCGGTATTTGTCCAAAGACAGCTTTCTGGGTGATGTGGCATGGCTAAACCGCTTCTGGTGCAATGGAACACTGCAACGGAAACAGAGCACACAGAAATGCCATTTACCTTCCTTCCACAGCGGTACCTATTTACAGTATCTACTTGCACTGGTATGCTTTCGAACTGCTAGGTTGGCAGAAGCTGGGACAGAGCAACAGGAGCTCATCCCATTGCGGGGATTCAAACCACCCACCTTCTAATCAGCAAGCCCAAGAGGCTCAGTGGTTGAGACCACAGTGCCACCCACATCCCTGTTGAATTTCAACCAGTATGTTTACACCAGTTGTTTGCAGTATCTGTTTTTTTGGAGGGGGCATCTTCTCCAGAAAAAATGCAAGGACCTGGAACCATTTGCACTATCCATTACGCACTTGCTTTCTGGATTACTCTCATATGTGTGTGTGCAAAAGCTTAGTCAGCTATGTTATACCACAAAGTGGTAGAGTAATATTACAGTGGTACCTCTAGTTACGAACTTAATTTGTTCCGGAGGTCCGTTCTTAACCCGAAACTGTTCTTAACTAGAGGCGTGCTTTCGCTAATGGGGCCTCTTGCTGCTGCTGTGCCGCCGTCACACGATTTCCATTCTCATCCTGGGGCAAAGTACTCACCTCGAGGTAACTCTTCCAGGTTAGTGGAGTTTGTAACCTGAGGCGTTTGTAACTCGAGGTGCCACTGTACTGAGAAGCTCGGTTTAGTTCAATCTCTGCTCATGGCATGGAATTATGTGTTCAGTTTGGCTTTCTATAAGCAGTGAGGGTGGCACTATTGCAAAGGAAACAGAGAGAGCTACAGTAGTTCAAACTAAACATCCTCTCACCCCATCAAGTAAAGTCCTAGTTGTTCCCTCTAAATATTCTCTCCATAGCAGTTAGTTACTGCACAGACAATTTCCCACAACAGCAGATATGCATAATGAGCTTCTGGGTAACATAAGTGCAAAGGCCTAATTAAGTCTCTGGTACCTTCCCATATTTAATGCAAATAGATGCTCTCCTTCAGTTACTAATTCTAGGAAAATGAAGCATCCTCCAGCCAGCATCTTCCACTGGTAATTGGATTGAGCATAAATTTACATTTCCTGGGAAATATCTCCACCTCTTCCCATGAGGGACATCTCAGGCATCTGACTATGAGTTCTGATTGGTCATGGACCCCTTGTGATCATCCTGTCACTCTGCAGTGGGGAAATTGCAGTGTGACACATGCTGACATATCATACCTGTGTCCTTTGTCATTTAAAGTCCTTTCCATCCAGCCATGTCCTCAACAGGATCACCTTTTGTGTTTGAGCTAATTCCTGTCAAAGAATTTCTTTCCCGTACCTGGACTTAGATCAAGGGAGACCTCTTGGCTACCCCTTCATCACGGAAACTATTTTTTCTGCATGTGTTTGATAAGAAGAAACAAGCGTCTCATTATCAGGCACCAAAGTGTACTGGCCACCAAACAATTCATGCTTAGCTTTTGTCTTCCTTCCTCAAGAGAGGTAATTATTAGCATCTTGCTCCTTTCTATCACTATCTTTCTTATATAACTAATTCCACTATGTGGTTAAGGAGATGCCTACTGAGTCTTCCATATCCAGTGAGCTAGCTTTGCCACCAATCTCCCCCTCTTTGGAAGGACCAGTTGACTTGGCATTGGGGGGCGGTGGCTACCACCTGTTTGATCTTCCTGAATCTTCCCTGAGTTGTTTTGGAATATCTGAATTTTGTCTGAGAATTCTCCCAGAAAGTTTCTAAAAACCAGATGCACCGTGAAGTGATTTAGGGTGGCAAGTGGCAGTTCACTTTTTACTACTGCTGTTTCAGGGAATAATCATGCTCATAAGGACTATATAGACTAGACTCAACTCTTGTGGATGCAGGTGAGATTTGGGGCTTAGCACAATCTCTTTCCCTTTGTTCTTGTAGACTTTTATAGGTATGCATGCATAGAGAATTGTATAAAGCGATCTTCCCAAAGCTGGTGACTTCCAGATGTTGTTGAACTTGACCTCCCAATAGTCCCAGCCAGCATAGCCAATGGTCAGGGATGATGGGAATTGTAGTGTAGCACCATCTGGAGAGCACTAGTTTACGGAAGGCTGATCTAGAAGAAAGTAACAATGGAGCTGAGGTCATTAGAAAAATAAAACATGGTAGCATGTGGTTTGTGGTTTGTTTTGTTTTTTTAAAAAAAGTATTCCCAAGAGAATACTAGGGGTGAAAAACACAATCTGATTTTGGGCATATAGTTCAGGAAATGAAAGTAACAATTTGAGAAGCAACATTGGCTGAAGTAGATAAAAATGTAATTTTGCTATGTATATTTACTCAGTGTAAATCCTTTGAAGGATTGAAAGATGAGAGGCCTGTTATTTGACCTTCATGGCAGTGGTAATTCAAGGGACTCACAGCATCATGCAGCCCTTTCTGGCACAGGCAGTGGCGAGGTTTTCCAGCACCTTCAAATGAATGTTTACCATTGCTACGGGTGGTTGTGTGCTCCATTTCAGTTTAACATCAGGGCTGCCTTGGGGGCTGTCCACTTACATGGACAATATAATTGCTTTATCACTGTGCATAGCCTTTGAATGTCTAAGCCATTAAATTGTTGTTGTTGATATAGTGAGTAGTTCTTTTGATGGTAATGATGATGATGATCTCCTGTATGATCTGAACATATGGGAGATGCGCCAGATTCTTCTTATGTTCTTCAATGTAGTAAAATCTCTTAATCACGGACACAAGGAAAGTGGCAGAGGGCATAATTTGCCTACTGTAGTTCCCAGCTTTAAATACCCCCCACTTCCACTTAAAAGAACCTCAGATCTCGTTAAAATCCAACATGGTATGTTAAAACAACAAGGTATGTTTAATTTCACATGCTTGGAGTTCTGTATAAGCTAGGCTGCTGGCACTTAAAAGCGCTATACAGTGGTACCTCGGGTTAAGTCCTTAATTCGTTCCGGAGGTCCGTACTTAACCTAAAACTGTTCTTAACCTGAAGCACCACTTTAGCTAATGGGGCCTCCTGCTGCTGCCGCACCGCCGGAGCACGATTTCTGTTCTCAAGCTGAAGCAAAGTTCTTAACCTGAAGCACTGTTTCTGGGTTAGCGGAGTATGTAACCTGAAGCATATGTAACCTGAGGTACCACTGTATAGTGTGACATACCTTCAATTTTTAAAATAAAGAAAGCCAATGCACAGGAACATCTGCTCCACTCTAGCTTCATCGTATGGCAATAGAGCACACCCGAAACATCTAAAGAAGAAGAAGAGGAGTTTGGATTTGATATCCCGCCTTTCACTCCCTTTAAGGAGTCTCAAAGTGGCTAACATTCTCCTTTCCCTTCCTCCCCCACAACAAACACTCTGTGAGGTGAGTGGGGCTGAGAGACTTCAAAGAAGTGGTTCCCCAGTTTACCAGTCTACCACTCTTAACCACTGGCTCTCATCTACTAATCCCTTCAAAACCCTTCCCCCATCAAAGCCCACTTAGTAAGCTGGACTGATAATGAGCATCAGCAACATAATTGAAACCATATATGGATATGATGATGATGATAATGTAGGAACTGTATTAGATCGTCTGAGGACAAGATGGGATGTCACTAAAGAACAGTCATTTCAAACTCTGTTGTCAGGCTCCAGTTTCCCACAGTGCCTAAGAAAATGGCTACTCCAGTTGGAATTCCAGGGCAGTGGAGCTGAAATTTCCTATGAAGAGAACGGCGCACCTGAATAAGCTTTCAAATATGATGGTTCCCCCGCCCCCCCCCAAACCTGCACAGACAATCTTGGTTCACTTTACATGCCTATTGATTTTCCTTCATCCAGTGTCTGGATTGCCTGTTTCCTATTTTGCAATCTGAAGGCGGTGAAAGAATAGTAGTATAAGTCATCTCAGAAGTAAAACGACTTGACATGCTTGCCCTTTGTATAATTCTAGTTACAAATCTTGAGAATTTGCTGTTGGCTTCAGTGTGAGCCAGCAGTGTGTGTGTGTAATCATTAGGGCAACACTATTAGATTAAAAGTTAATTTTCAGATACATTTCTTTGACTAGTGTGCCATGGAAGGGGACCGTTCTTTAAAATGTCCTTTTGTAATATGGCTGAGCACAATGTCTGCTAATCTGATACACTCCTTGAAAGCAACATATTTGCTTACAAATTACCATAAAACAGGCACAGGCAAACTCGGCCCTCCAGATGCTTTGGGACTACAATTCCCATCATCCCTGACCACTGGTCCTGTTAGATAGGGATCATGGGAGTTGTAGTCCCAAAACATCTGGAGGGCCAAGTTTGCCTATGCTTGCCATAAAATACCTCATCCTCCCTACCTCACTGAAAAGTCACATTGTTTTGAAGTGTCCATTTTACTTCCTCATTGCTGCTTCCAACACTATTTTGATTCATCCCCTTTCTTGGCTTCGGCTGGGGAGGGCGGGATATAAATAAAATTTTTTATTATTATTATTATTATTATTATTATTATTATTATTATTATTATTTATTTTATGGCCACCCAGACGTTTAATCTGATTGGCTGTGGTAAAACACATGATTTTGTTTCAGTGTCTGTGTTGTCATGTGAGCCATAATACCCAATGAAATTAAAAAGCAGTGGTGCCAAATGGGACTAGTGAGGGCAAAGGAGAATAAGGATAAGGGACAACAGTAAAAAATATCTAACTCTGTAGGCAGAGAGTGCTAAAAGTCACTGAAACTGGAAAGGCACCTTTTGACATTAACAACAACAAGTGTCTGTAACGTCAGGAGCATCGGCGTGACTTTACTGACAAAATTATGTAGGCCACAATATCCAATAGGATTAAATGGCAGTATTGGCAAATGAGGCTGAGATCAATGATATTAAATTTATGCCTGAAATGAACGAAGAGCTTCAGCTTTCCATGGGCAAAGAAAAATATGAAGGAGGAATAAATATGGAAGCTACTGTGTCTGTAGTGAGTGCTAAAGATCATATAAGTGGGATCATCTTAAAAGATAGTCCTGGTTGTGGGCAGGCCCTCAACCCAGTTCCCCCCACCCTGGCGTGGGCGGAGTAATACCCTCACACCAGGGTGGCACCACAATCACTCCAGGCCTATTGGCCAATCATTTTGAGTGGGGTGATTGTAGGGGGTATAAAAGCAGCAGCGCGATGGGTGCCAAACACCTGCTTTGCACTGCCGAACAAGAGGTACATTTTGACATTAACAGAAACAAAGGCTTTTGGATTCAGCTGTACGTTTATTTAATCCCATAATTTGTCTATGGATAATTGAAATTCTTTAATTGCTTCAGACATAAAATTAAAAGGACTCTCCCTTTTAGATTATGATCACATTTATCTGATGTAACGACAAATGCCACCATTTGTACGCACTACATACCACTTGCAAATACTAAACTCTCTGAAAATCTATGCCATAAGAATTACAAAACATAGGATTCCATAATCAGTAAGAATACTGCCTAGAATACTTTAATTTAAATATATATAATAAATACTTTTTACTTTGGCAAGTGATGGACATACCGAAAAGTTGTTTTACGGCAGGGTTTTTATTAGGATAATAACTGTGTTACTTAGCAGATATAGGAGGTATTTATCATTGTTTGAAGGCAGAAATGCTGATTTTGCTGATTTTGCGTTACGGTGTGCATTTCATTTCCCTTCAGTTTCAATAAGACTTTCTTCTAAATAAGGATAGTTTGGATTTCAGTCTTAGTGGACGTGAATTATTCCTGGTGTCTTTTGACTATTCACATGTAAGGTTAGTCATCATCTGGAAAAGGGAAGGTGGAGGATGGCGGACTAAGCTGCAGCTGTTAGCGCTTACTATGCCTCTTGAATAAGCAGAATACTTAAGGTGCTCATTCCAGTCATGCTTTATGGGAACATAAATGTGCCACAGAAAAACGCATCTTAAAACATGATCAGGGGCATGATATTTGTTTCTTCATTGGACCTTCTGGTCCTCTCTATTGAAAGCTTCCTCATTTTCTCATGGATCAATAAAATGGAATTTAATTTTTAAGAAGTATGCAAGCAGTGAGGGGACCTTGCATCCTTAACCACAGCCATCAGTGGCAAATGCAGGCCTTCACATACCCCTGTGGCTGCTGCATCCCAGAGATTGCCTCTGGTATGATCATGGCCCCATGCTGAACAGTGGCCAGCAGCAGGAGCAAGCATAGGTTACTACAGAAGACTACCTTAGGTCAGGTCAGTCTCGTTCTCCATCTAGCTCAGTATTGTGTTTTCAGATTGGCAACAGCTATCTCCAAGGTCTCAGACAGAGGTCCACCGTATCTGCCACCTGATCATTCTTAACCATCAGTGTTGGTCCTTCTGTATGCACACTGAGATGCCTCCCCAATTTGCTGGTGCCATTACTGCCTTCTGTCTCTCACACTGGCCCCATATATGTATTGTGCACAAAGCAAACTTACCAATGGATGAAAATACAAGAGAACAAAACAAGAACAGGAGAAACATACCGACCAAAAAAGAAGTATAGGATGGGATCCACCTAAGGAACCCCGTCAACAGAAGCCCTGTGTAAGGACTTCCACTTGTGCAACTGGGCTTTCCCCTGTGCCCTCTGAGTCCCTCAAAATTGGCTTGATGGTTGGGAGAACCCCTAGAACAGCATGTAGGGGGAGAAGGAGGCTGAAATGCGTGTGCAGACGGAACAGTTGTAATAACAGGACACTGAGTTCCACCCATAGTGGAGCAAACTCAACGTCAAATTATGCAGCAGTCACATGGAACACACAGAAACAAATTATGCCCCCCAATAAATCTCTCCTTTCTGATCAGTGTGTTATTTTCCATTGCAGCCCATTTGTAAACATATTCTTCCAAGTATCCATTAGTGGGGAAGTTGTCAAGATCAGGAAGTCCAGTTAAGTCAATTTCACTGCTCTAGTAGTTTAATGCCACTGCTCCTCTATCTTCTGTGGATCTAGAAAGCAAAGCTGCTAAAATAAATTCTTGAAAGTGTAGAAATGAAAAATCACGGGAGACGAGAGAGGCAGGTGTAACATGAGGCGTCTGTCTGGGCGGACCCTGAGAGCCTCTTTTATTGAATATTACAAGCATTGCCAAAAGTGTGCCTGTGGCTGATTGGTTGATACATACACACAGAAACTTGTGATTGGTTAACATAAGTACTAAGGCGGGAATTACATGTGAAAGGTGGGGATTACATGTGATCATTTATCATTGATGGAGAGAAGGCTGAGAATCGGAGCCAGAACTAACAGGCATGAAGCTTCCTAACTGAATTGTAACTAGGGATTAATTGGCACAAACAATATAACAATCAAGTTCTGTAGATATGGTCAGCTAGGCATGGAGAGCAAGTACAGTTTGTTTTCCGTGAGCTTGGGATGTCTGTTACTTAATGATTGATCATAGCATGAGACAATGTAACAATCAAGTTCTGTGGATGTGGTCAGCTAGGCGTGAAGAGCAGGTTCGTAACAGTGTGTGCAAAGGCAGGGAAAAACCTATGAGCAAGACTTCTTAAAAAGCAAGAAAAAAGAGGAGCAAAACTTCCCCAAAATGGAGCAGTTTTATGCAGAAAGAGACTAACAGTTATGTGTAGAAAGAAGACTTCTCTTTATCTCCCCCTTTCTTTTCTTGTTTGCGAGGCATTCTGGGTAGATAAGGCAAAAATATTTCAGGATTAGTGGTGTGCCAACAAATGCCCAAAATAAGTTCGCCAGGGTCGATGGGACAAAAATATTTCGGGATACGTGGTTTGCCAACGCATGCCCAAAATAAGTCCGTCCAGGATCGATGGGACAAGAATACTTCGGGATACGTGGTTTGCCAACGCATGCCCAAAATAAGCCCGTCCACATCTCACCTTAGGTTTACTGTTGGTGTTGCCATTTCGCAAAGTAGGCGGCGAGAAGTTTATTAGGTGGTTGAGGGGGAGAGAGAAGCCGAGAGAAAAGGCTTATGAGGCCAGGAACGCATTGAAGGAAGCAACATAACAAAATTAAGATGCATATAATGACAAGGGCATATTGAAAGAGATTACGAAGCCAGGTAAGATTATGTAGCCAAGCAGTAAGCCACTGGGTGCAAGAACCCCAGAGGCCAGAAAATCTAACGTCTTGTGTAATGTGGTGTGTAAGATTTTGCAGTCCATAATGATTCACATCCATAATGATGAAGCATCAGCAAATAGTGATAAGCAGAACGATTTTGTAAAAGTCCATAGTGAAATTCACTCTGTTCTTTATTCAAAAGGTGAGAAGCTTGTGAAGTAAAATTCAGGGCTTTTTCTTCCATAGTGAAATTCACTCTGTTATTTATTCAAAAGGTGAGAAGCTTGTGAAGTAAAATTCAGGGCTTTTTCTGCAGAACAAGCTAAAGAATTAATGTTCATACGATTCTGTACAGCCAATCCAGGGACTCCTAAGAGAGAAACAACTAAAGAGATATATTCAGACCTACTGAAAAAGGAGACAAAAGCATCACAATCGTTAGTCAATTTCACAGAGCGGCGATATCAAGAGTGGGATAAAGGATCCAGAACACCAGGAATAACCTGGATTCCTTCTTTGGCCGCAGAAAATTTGGGTAAAATTAAGCCTGCGACTTTAGGAGGTAATTGGGTGGTCATAAGCACAATTTCACCAGGTAAAACAGTGTCTTTGGTTTTTTGATTAATTAAGTCGATGGTAAAATCAGAGCGTGTATCCTTTGAGATGGTTTTAATAGTGGAGACTAACGGCGGGGGGGGCTCCCTATTTGTCCTGGCCCGGGAGTGGGGCCCCTAAGGAGTTTCCCGAACTCCTGCACTGATTTGCCCAATGATAGCCTTTACCGCAATTTGGGCATTTCTTGGAAGGTTTAGCCTTATTGGCATCACCATTCCTGTTTGGACCCCCGCCAGGGGCTCTGCATTGTTTAGCAAAATGACCTGGGCGATTGCAGTTGAAGCAGTTGCTATTCCCTCCAGCATTCCTGTCAAATAAGTGGATTTTAAACTGGAATCCACAATGGCCCTTCTTAATTCTTGCATTACAGAGTAAGAAAGGGTTTCATATAGCACCTGTTGTTGTGCTGTGCCTGGGTTTGCATAAGAAATAGGGAAAGCAGATGGGGTTGAGCTGGAGACAGGGAGAGCTGATGGGGTTGAGCTGGAGACAGGGAAAGCTGATGGGGTTGAGCTGGAGACAGGGAAAGCTGATGGCATTTCACCAGCCCTCTCAGATTCTTCCTCTAAGGAAAGGATCCCTTTCTGCCTAGCTTGAGAAAGTGCAGCACGGACAGCTCCTGTGAAACATGCAGGAGCTGAGGCAGGCAAGGGAGGGGTGGAAGGAGGGAGGGAAGAAAGTGGGGGGGAAGAAAGAGGGGGGGAAGTGGATGTTGGCTGAGATGCAGGCAAAGGAAACACAGGAGGGAGGGAAGAGGGGGTGTTGGGGGTGGGTGTGGGCTGAGGCATAGCTCCTGTATGAGCACATGCAGGAGGGGGGGAAGGGGGAATGGATGAGGTGGAAGCAGGCAAAGGAGGGAGGGATTGGCAGGATTGTGCAGGAGGCAAAAGCTTGGGGTAAGGAGGGGGATTGTCTGCAATAGTTAGAAGTGCAGGAGCCGTGGGAGACGCCTGAGAGGCCAGGGGCCCTAAGTTTGCCACGGCAACTGCGCATTTCTGCCAAGTTAGCAGACAATGAATAGGAGCCCTGGGCTCTGCAAAAAAAGTTTTTCCAATCTTTTGCCAAGTCTCTACCCCCAAGGAGCCCGCCTCGGGGTACCAGGGACATTGGAATGCGATCTCACCTAGCAATTGTTCAATTTCCTTTAAAGAAACATGAGCACCTGCACCTCTCTGTCTGACTAAATGAAGCAGTTCAGTAGCATGCACTTTCTGGGACTTTGTAAGCTCCCCCCCCATACTCACGGTGTAGCCGGCTAAGACTTCTCCAGTCGAGTGAAGTATGAGGCTGCGTCAAGGGATCTGGCACGTCGTGGGTCACCAGATGTAGAAAATGAAAAATCACGGGAGACGAGAGAGGCAGGTGTAACATGAGGCGTCTGTCTGGGCGGACCCTGAGAGCCTCTTTTATTGAATATTACAAGCATTGCCAAAAGTGTGCCTGTGGCTGATTGGTTGATACATACACACAGAAACTTGTGATTGGTTAACATAAGTACTAAGGCGGGAATTACATGTGAAAGGTGGGGATTACATGTGATCATTTATCATTGATGGAGAGAAGGCTGAGAATCGGAGCCAGAACTAACAGGCATGAAGCTTCCTAACTGAATTGTAACTAGGGATTAATTGGCACAAACAATATAACAATCAAGTTCTGTAGATATGGTCAGCTAGGCATGGAGAGCAAGTACAGTTTGTTTTCCGTGAGCTTGGGATGTCTGTTACTTAATGATTGATCATAGCATGAGACAATGTAACAATCAAGTTCTGTGGATGTGGTCAGCTAGGCGTGAAGAGCAGGTTCGTAACAGTGTGTGCAAAGGCAGGGAAAAACCTATGAGCAAGACTTCTTAAAAAGCAAGAAAAAAGAGGAGCAAAACTTCCCCAAAATGGAGCAGTTTTATGCAGAAAGAGACTAACAGTTATGTGTAGAAAGAAGACTTCTCTTTATGAAAGAACATCTCTCTCTTCTAACTCAAAATTCCATCTTTTCCCTTTATAACTTCGTGCTGTTTTTGTGCTACCACTTATGGACCAAAGCTAGGGCCTCAGTAGTTCTAAGGTGAAAGTTGTTCCTGATTTTATAGAATGCTTTTTGTGGTTCACTTTTATGATAGCAGTGTTTGTGCCCCCCCCCCCCCGAATATGAATAACAAGTTGTGGTGTTATTCTTGACTACTATTCTGGACCAGCACATCGAGGGAATGAACTTAACCAAGCACTTATGCTAAAATAACCACCTTATCTACTGCTCTCTGAATCGCTCTCTATTATGCCTATTGAGAAAGAGAGAAAAGGCTGGGAAGCTACACCCCATAATTTTGCCTATTTGTCAGAAAATTATAGATATATTTTAGCACCTTTTTCCAATTTTTGAAATTTTCATTTTTCGTTTTTGGAGCAGGTCAGACAGTTAATAGGAACAAGGGTTAAGAGTAAAAAGGTTAAAACTTTTTTACACTCTGGTCCTACACATAATTACAGGAAGTAGCTCTGATTTGAATGTGCTATAATCAAATACAAATGTCAGAGTGTTTAAAATAAATATCCACAAAGCTGAAGATTATACCCTTTTTAGCACAGGTATAAATGTATGCATTAATTAACATTATTTACTTGCATATCTCTCACAGCAAGTGGGGAAATAAATTTTATTGGACCCCGAAAATGCAAAACACTGAAAGTGTAATCCTGAGATCAATACAGAGAAGTTTTTTGGTTTTAGGTATTCATGGTAAGCATCCTAAAATTGCACTTTTTCGTTTTTGTTTTTAAACTGGACTGAATATTCTCCAGGATCAATTTTCAGGTAGAAACTAGCCATTTGTTAGGCTAGAAACATTTTCCTAAAAACCTCTTAGAGCATTGCTTGATCAGTCAGCATCCTGTTCTCACAGTGGCCAACAAAATGCCTGTGAGGACCTGAGCACAAGACCCCTCTCCCCACATGTGATTCCCAGCAACTGGTATTCAGAAGAATGCTGACTCCAACAGTAGCATTGATAGCCTCATCTTCTATGAATTTGTCTAATCCTCCTTTACCAACAAAATATTTAAACACCCAGTTCAAAATCTATGTAGGATAATTGTAGTGTCAAAAACCATAGGCTTGGCTCACATATGCACAAATTGCAGGATCCTTTTGGCCCTGCCCTGAATTTGGCTTACTGGGTGGTGCTGTGGGTTAAACCACAGAGCCTAGGGCTTGCCGATCAGAAGGTTGGCAGTTCGAATCCCTGTGAAGGGGTGAGCTCCCATTGCTTGGTCCCTGCTCCTGCCAACCTAGCAGTTCAAAAGCACGTCAAAGTCCAAGTAGATAAATAGGTACCGCTCCGGTGGGAAGGTAAACGGCGTTTCCGTGCACTGCTCTGGTTCGCCAGAAGCGGCTTAGTCATGCTGGCCACATGGCCTGAAGCTGTACGCCGGCTCCCTCAGCCAATAAAGTGAGATGAGCGCTGCAACCCCAGAGTTGGTCACGATTGGACCTAATGGTCAGGGGTCCCTTTACCTTTAAAGCAATTTGCATGATCCCCGTTTGTTCTATGTTTCGCACCCCAACTCATTGTCTGGATTACAATCCTGTTAGATAAGTAGCCCTGATGGAAGCAGGCATTTCTTTCTTTATTAACTAAATTTATGTAGCCACCTCATAAGATAGGCTGTCTGAGCAGTTCACAGAACCAAGACCACTCTATTCTGCCTTGGTCAGACCACAACTGTATCCAGTTCTGGGTGTCATAATTCAAGAAGGATATTGACAAGCTGGAACATTTACAGAGGAAGGTGACCAAGATGGCCATGGGTCTGGAAACCAAGCTTTAGGAGGTGTGGCTGAGGGAGTTGGGTATGTTCAGCCTGGGTAAGAGTAGACTGAGAGGAGATATGATAGCCATCTTCAAATGGCTGCCACATGGAAGATGGAGGAAGCTTGTTTTCTCATGCTCCAGAGGGTAGGACCAGAACCAATGGATTCAAGTTAAAAGAAAGGAGATTCCACCAAAACATCTGGAAGAACTTTCTGATGGCAAGAGGTACTTGACAGTGGAACAGACTCCCTTGGAAGGTGGTGGACTCTCCTTCCTTGGAAGTTTTTAAGCAGAGGTTGGATGGCCTGCTGTCATGGATGCTTTATTTGAGATTTCTGCACTGCAAGGGGTTGGACTAGATGACCCTCAGGATCCCTTCCAACTGTACAATTCTATGATTCTAAGATGGTAATCAAAATGCAATATAAATCATTAAAAGCTACTGTACACACACAATCTAGGTTTCGTTATTGGGGGTCCTTAAAACAGGCATGAAGAAGTAATAAGCATGAACTGAGTGCCTGCTGAGCTTCTTTATATACCAGAATTTTAATGGACCTTTTATCCTACTCATAACCTAGTTTATCTCTTTTCCTGACACTGTTTTTGTATCCTTGCCATTCCTTTTCACCTCCCTTGCTTTCCTTTCTCTCTCATTTCCTGTGTCTTCTTTTGCTCCCCTCTTTTTCACCCAGCCTCCCCTCCCCTCTGACATTTTACAATTGTTTTTCTAAGCATAAAATAAAGCCTATCTCCTTCTTCTGCAGCTGCGACACCATCCCGGGCTGCACTAAATTGACACTTCTGAAAGCAACGGTCCTAGCCAGTCACTCCAAGGCTGCTACCTTCAGAAGTGTCGATTTACTGCAGCAGCAGACAATGCAGCAGCTGTAAAGCTAAGGCAATTTAGAGAGAGAGAGGTCTAGCAAAAAAAAAAAAAAAGGAAAATCTTTTGTGAGGGATACCCAGAGGGAGTGCAGCGGGAGGGAGAAAAGGCAAGCAGACAAAAAGATGGAAGATGAGAAGCAGGGATGTGTAGCTTCAAGGGAGCAGAAATAGGATTGTAATAGACACATAATTCCCAACTGCCAACAAAAATGTTGGATGCATTTTGTGCCAGGATAGCCATGGAGATATGGAATCTCCCTGCCCCCTCCAACTTTTCCATAAGCCAAAATGTCTTCCCACTCCAAACTGAAATCTGAAATAGCAACTCTTCACATGCTTAAATGCATTCGAGGGAGAAAATGGTGGGGCTTTTGCACATCTCTGTCAAAATGAAACCACAGCCCAACATGGACTGTGCTCCAAAATCAGAGAAAACAACTTTTGGAACTTGGATGATTTCTGCTTTCTGTTTATTATCGAATCCAAGATATTAATCTTGTGTGGGTATGTATCTCCAGTAAAGTTTCCTGAATATACTAGTGGTACCTCAGGTTACATACGCTTCAGATTACAGACTCCGCTAACCCAGAAATATTACCTCAGGTTAAGAACTTTGCTTCAGGATGAGAACAGAAATCGTGCTCCGGCGGTGTGGCAGCAGCGGAAGGCCCCATTAGCTAAAGTGGTGCTTCAGGTTAAGAACAGTTTCAGGTTAAGTACGGACCTCCGGAACGAATTAAGTACTTAACATAAGGTACCACTGTACATCGCAGCTCAGAGCTAATATTTCTTGTATTAAACATCTGGCCACAACTATCTATTCACAGAGATAGAAGCAAAGGAGGAATGGATGACTTCAGCCATCTTCCAACTATTCTCAGCTTAGCTTCCCATGTTAATGGTCTTCCTTTTTCCTTTCTAATGTACCGTACTTAAAGAACCATGTTCTTATTGCCTGTTTTACAGTGCAATCTGTTACTTTGTGAAAGTAAAGGCGTAGCCTAATTAAAGGATGTTTTCAGTTTGGTGCCGGAAAGTTTATAGAAAATAATGAAATGATTATTAATGGCTCGCCTCATCGTGTCTAACAGAAGAGGCAGATGGGTCAATAAACCTGCAAAAATGATGTAAGGAATTCTACAAGGATTCACTCTTTGTCCCCACTGAAGGCTTAGCTTAGAGATCTGTTCTCAGTACAAGTTTTAAAACTATCTTCTTAGCTGACATTATTTTAGTGGTGTTATTTTGCTTCAAGGAGAAGGCATTACATAATCCAATGCTAGGTATTTATTCCACACACTCTGTGAAGGGAGAGCAAATATTTTCAAGTCGTTTCTAGCTTTGTTGCCACTCACTCTTACCAATTCTAAGTTTTCAAAATATAAATTCAGAAAAATGCAACATTTTCATTTCCATCACAAAGAGAAGTGCATTTCTACCCACAATCCTTTTTTCCAACCACAGTGGCTGTCCAAAGTGAAGACATTCTTTTGCAGAAGAAGAGGAGGATTGGAATGGACCTAGAGTTGAATGATTCCCCCCTCCCCCTATTTTTGTGTTGCTCTGTTTCTAATTTTTCCAATCTTAAGTACAGTTCTCCATATTTCCACATTAGTTTGCAATTTTTTTAAAAGTCCTCATGAACATCCACGAGCATTTAGTGCATTCCCCCCCCTAATATAGACCTTTTTGTATCCAATTACACATTTTTTTGCAGGAAAAAAATGCTTTAATATAATACATTTTTGTATGTTATTTTCACCAACATATGCATACATCGCCCTAGTGTGTGCACTTTTCTACACATTACCTGACTGGAGAACTGTGAATTAGGTAAGTTCATCTTCAAATGCAGATGAAATAAAATTTCTCCTCCATCCATAGTAGAGACTGTGGCTTTTAATCTTCATCTGTGGATTATTTGGCAGCTTTCCTTGAGATGGGAGATTTTAAAATGGTGTCACCATACAAACACTTCCTTAATCAGTCTCTCCCTTAGCTAATTAGAAGACTGTAGTTCTGAAGTATGCTTACATTTAGAAAGGTTAATTCCTTGTCATACCTGCAAGGTCAAAATTTGTTGGTGAATATTAGGCCAAAGGGGAGGCCCATGTTGTCTGATGGTCTCCATTTCCAGTATCCCAGAGTGTTCATGTCTCACCTGTTCTGGGAATATGGCAGGGTGATGGGGAGGAAACAGGTGTGATATGGTTGGGTAGTCAGAGGACTTTTATGCTGAGCAGAAGGTTACCAATTCATGATCTGTTGTGTGAGGAAAATGGAGCAGTGTACATCTAGTATTTTATTTTTAAGTGCTTAAATGTTTAAACAGCCATGGAAGGGTTATCTAACTACAACACAGTTTTTAAAAAATCAAAATAAAATGTAGCATGTTAAGAGATACTGTATTTAAATGCCTGGGATATTATTTTTCTTAAATATGTACTTGATTTCAAAAGGACAGCAATGTTGGTACCAGGCAAAGCTCCTTGGGGAAGGCATTCCACAAATGGAGGGCCTTCACTGAGAAGTCTCACTCTCTACAATTACCACCCAATGTTATCGGAAGGAGAGTCTCTAAAGAGGTCCACCTCCAAGGGCCTTCTGGCAGTTCCTTCACTGTGAGAAGTGAAGTTACAGAGAACCAGGCAGAGGGCATTCTCAGCAGTGGTCTCTCCCTGTGGAATGCCCTCCCCTCAGATGTCAAGGAGATAAAGAACTACACAAATTTTAGAAGACATCTGAAGGCAGCCCTGTATCAGGAAGTTTTAATGTTTGATGTTATATTATGTTTTTATATGTGTTGGAAGTCGCCCAGAGTGGCTGGCAACCCAGCCAGATGTGTGGGGTATAAATAATAAAACAACAACAGACAACGACAACTAAGACGACCTCAGTACACATGCTTGGCATGGGAACAAATGTTCTGTCAAGGTAAGTGACTCAGTAACGGTTGGTGGGGTAGCATGGGGCAGGGATGTTCTGCTCACCTGGCTTCCAATACCAAGGTTGTTGCTGGTTACTAAAATGGAGAGGGACGAGGTGATGGGGACGTCTGCATGGTGTAGGCAGATTGGTGGAGCCAACCAAGGCTCCCAGTCAGTCAGTCAGTCTCTCATTTTATTAGTATGCTGCTTTTCCACACACAAAAAAATATCATGCAGCAAAGAAACAGGGATGCATTTCAAACAAACACTACAAAACACTTTCATAATAATATAGCAAAACTTCATATTATAGCAAAGCAATAACAGTTTCACAACATAGCAAAACATATAACTGATAGTTTCTGTTTCTGTTTTGCCACTGAGCAGCTGCTTAGAGTCACAGGACTCTGTTTACATTCCAGAGACCTTCCAGACTGTTGGAAGTCTCACGGGAGTCTGGAGATGGGATGTGACGTTAGTGGCTTCCTGTTTCCTTTGTTCGGTTGCTCTCTGCTTTCATAGAGAGAGGATGTGTTTTTTGTCTGCGTAGTTAGGAAATAAAACTCTTTGCAATGTAGCCCAAACCTCTTGTCTCTTCCCTGTGCTGGATTCTCTGCTGAATGGGGAAACGTGCCTTGGAGCATCATCAAAGGCTCAAGGTCGTTAATTATTCGTCGGGGGAGATTTCAAAGGCTCGGCCGGAAGATGAGCTTTATCAGCTTGGCCGAGTGGAGATTTCGACATTTTTAGCATACCATAATACCACATTCCAATACTATAAATATAACCAGATTGCCAATACCAAGGGAACTTCACAGCTTCACCTTCGCCCCAGAAACACCTGTCACGTGTTGCTCACAGTCCTCCTCCTGCAGCAGTTTCCTACAAGGCTTCCCAAGGCTACAGGTAGGGTAGCTGGAACCCCCCCCCCCATGATGTCCCACCACTGTGTCCCCACTCTGTTGACCTCCCAACCTCCTTGCCTCCCCCCTTCTTGGTAGTAGATGTTGTTGGATTCCCAACTCTTATCAATTTGCAGGATGGCTGATGGACAGCGATGATGGGAACTGGAGTCCCAACAATGTTTGTAGAGTTATAGGTTGCCCACACCTGGAGCAGACACATTCGTGGAAGATAAGTATCATCTAGTCACAATACCTAAGCGGATTTTCTGTGCACCAAGTTGGCAAAGACTGACTGAATCATCCTAGATGTTGGACTAATATGACAGATGATGGCTTTCATGTCCATGTTCTTTTTGTGCACTCATGGAGGCATCTGTCTGCCTACCATTAGAGACAAAGCGTAGCACTTGAGCTTCCTTGGTCTGATCTAGCAAAGTAATTCTTAGCTTGGGAGGCATATCCCTCCCCCAACATCCTCCTGCAGCAGATTCTTTGAAAGAAACAAATGTCCCCAAACAAAACAGGTCAAAACAATGCTGTTTTCTTGTGTATGTGTACATGATGCTGATAAATCTCATACAAGGTTTATATTTCCTCTGGTGTTAAGCATTCAACATCTAGCATTTTGTTGCCAATGATAATACAGAGCGCGGCTATTGATATTCTGGCCATCTGTTCCTAGCATGAATTATTAAATGTGAAGTATGAGCACAGTTACGAATTTGTAGAACAAATTATCTGTAGTTTGGAAACTATATATTTTCTAGAGAACTTTGCCAGTATGGTTTCCTTCCTCCCTTCCTTCCGAGCTTATTTATGGTGCACATTCTTTGAGCAGAAAGCTGCATCAAAAAGAAGCCGTCAGTTCATTATTTGCAGCTAGTCATGTTTGAATGCAGTTGTAACATTCCCAGTGGTCTTTTGAGTATACAGGGGCTGCTAACTTGAGTGAGGATTAAAAATAAAAATAAACCAGCCACATTACCTGGGAAGAGTACAATGGGGTCCTGGTGAGTAGCCCCATTCATGTTTGTTTTGCAGACCTGTGGGAATTAGCTCGACTATTTACAGATTATAACAGTTGGTTGTTGAATGTTTTATTTTCATTCCCAGTTGGTGCAATATGTTCAAAGCTGATGCTGATGGCTTGCCCATTTGATTTCACATATGGTCAACTATTTGGGCCCTCTAAGGCTTTCTTTTGTAGTCCATCTTCTTTATACCTATCATATATTTGGGGTTTTTGTTGTTGTTGTTGTCTGCTGGGAGACGGCTATGAAACTCAGCAACTTGGCAGCTGTGGAGGGAAATGCATAGGCCTATTGTGAAAGATTCAGAGTTATTTGGGTCAAAGTGTCCCAGGAAGAGCATTTTCAATAAGCAGAGAATACAAACAAGTGCTCCACAGGTGAGAGAATAAAATCTGGCAGATGAAGCAATGGTTGAGTTCCCCTTTCCACCTCTTTGAACCTGTGCTTGGGTTATTCTGGGTTCTTTGGGCACTGCAGGTTACCGTCAAAGCAAACTTTTATTGTCTGGGGAATCATATAGCCTGGGAAAGAAACTTTATATAGCATTTCTGCAGCACTCCATTAATGATGATTACCTCCCTGAGCTTACCTACATGCATTCAGAAAGTCCAACTGGAGTCAGAAAGACTGGAGTCTGTGCAAGTCTAGGAATGTAGGTTAGGGCTGCTGGAGTTTTGAGCCTAATGTTGAGGCGAGTGAACTTCTCTTGGTTTCAATTGGTTCCTTTGGGAAAGAGGGGTGTTGTTTGCCTCCACACAGATGAACGGCTTGGTTCATCGCCAAACCAATTTGGGCATCTCTTCAAAGCAAGGAAGACATTTCTCCATGGCTTTGCTGTGGGTCTGCTTTGAAGAGCTGCCCATGGAAAAAGTGTGTGCATCAGGTGTGTGTGTGCAAGACCAAAGTCCATTCCCAGGGAATCCCTTGTGAATTGTGGCCTTGTGGCTCTAATCCAAATTTCCCCAATGGCAATTCTTCAAAGCAGACCTATAGAAAAGCAAGGTTTTGCCCGGGGGGGGGGGGGGAGGGGCAGGGCTGCCTTGAAGATCTGTCTTTGGAAAAGTGAGGTGGGGGCAAAAGCCTTACATCCCCGACTTGCACATAAGTATCCCGGTTTTCTTGGATATTCATGTATTTTTTAATATTTCAATCCAAGCTAGGAAAAATCCCAGGGCTTCTAATGCTTTCCTCTACTTTGAGCCAAGCTTTACTGAGCCCCTCAAATTCAGCAAACTCTGGTGACATCTCAATGTTCTAGAAAATTTGACTGATCTCCTAGGGACTCACTACAAGTTAAAGATGTTTTGTGTTATGTTTTATGCCTACTTAGGATAAAACCTTCCACATTAAGTCAATATTTATAAATTGCAAAACAAGAAAAGCCTTTAAGGGTATATCAGCACAGGTCTACCCTGTTTTAATCATAATTTTTGTCATTGCCCCTCCACACAGCCCAGTATCCGCTGCCTAAGTCAACTGCATCTCTCTGCCAAACAGTAGGGCTGGCTCTTCCTCTCCTAACATAACACAAGAGCTTGAAGAGAATGTGATCCAGGCCTTCCTCTCTCTCTCTCTCTCTCTCTCTCTCTCTCTCCTTCACAACAAATTAAAAAATTGTTTTATATTTAACAAGAAGAATTTTGACCAGTATGGCAATCAATGTTATTGCAGTGTAATAAAAGATGTCTCGTTTTTATCGAAAGTATCGGGTTTCTGTCTTTTTTTCTTTTATTAGGTAAAACTCATTAACTTTGCTATTGAAGCACATTCCTGTAACTTCTTGGATCGTTTATTTACAGCTGGAGATCTTGCTCCTCTTAGCATAAGTAACTATAGCTACTATTCCCATGTACACAGCTCTTCCCCAGCCTTTAGAACATGCATTATTTCTAGTGTATGTAAACAAGCTTAATAACAGAACACAGTGGTGGACTTATATTTTGGGGGTCCTGAAGCATGATCTGTTGTGGGGGCCCCTTCGCAACCAGCAACTAAAGTCTGGGTAACCACTCTTACTGCTTCAATTGGGGTTTTCAACAACAGATCACATTCTTAAAAAAAACCCAAACTACTACATTTCAGATTTTGATTAAAATTGCTGTACTGAATTATCTCACATTTCAAAGTCACTGGTGTGAATAAAAATTTTCTGTGCCTTATAGTTTTCAAGTTACTGCAGTCCTCCACCTTTACAACATCTGTGCTACTGACTCTCAAACTTTGGGATTGTTGAAATACAGTGGTGCCCCGCAAGACGAAAGCCTCGCAAGACGAAAAACTCGCTAGACAAAAGGGTTTTGCGTTTTTTGAGCTGCTTCGCAAGACGAATTTCCCTATGGGCTTGCTTCACAAGATGAAAACGTTTTGCAAGTTTGTTTCCTTTTTCTTAACACCGTTAATACAGTTGCGACTTGACTTCGAGGAGCAACTCATAGAACGCGGTGTGGTAGCCTTTTTTGAGGTTTTTGAAGACTTTGGTGATTTTTGAAGCTTTTCCAAAACTTTCCCGACACCGTGCTTTGCAAGGCGAAAAATTCGCTAGATGAAAAAACTCGCGGAACGAATTAATTTCGTCTTGTGAGGCACCACTGTATATACAATAAAAAATTGATTGTTTTGAGTCGTGTGACTCAAATTGGGTATACTGGACATAATTAGTAACTAGTCAGCTGAAAACAAAAGGAAAGGCTTCCAATCTCTCTCTTTCACAGCCGTTCTGGAGGAAGAGAAGGAAGGCGGAACATTCAAGGCCTAGGCTCATTCAGACTCACTTCCACAGTATGGTTTAGTATTACATCTGAATGCAGCTATTTTTTTGGGTACAGGCAGGTTGGCAGCCAGGTTTCCAGGAGAAGCTAGGCTACACAATCTTTGAGGCACCAGCTTCACCAAACAGGTTGCTCAGACTGAGAATCCAGACTGGAAGCAGTGATTTTTATATATCAGTCCTGCCAGTCTCCCATTGGCTCTCCAGGTCAACTGACCCCATCCTAGTAAGCCACTGCCAGGAGACCAGCGCCATGGGGCAGCCCCGCAGTCAGTGCCTGCTTAGTGGAAAACCAACATTAATCATTATCAAAATTTTAGTGGAATAAACTCATGGATGTGCTTAATTCTCCCACTAAAATTGATCTAACATTTAAAAAGTGCATAACTTTGGTTTCTTTGCAACACAGAAATAATAATCACAATTACTTTTGTGATGCACAACCCGTATGTATAGTAATTAACTGTGAGATGTTAACTGATAAAACCATAGGGTCATAGACAGACTACTTTTGAGACTATAGAGTTCTACTTTGAGACTGAAAAAATATATAATCAAAGGAAGAACTCAATAATTGCTTAAGTTTCCGAAGAAGAAGGTGCTGTGTGGCAGCTGAGTGGGCTTATATGACCTTCAAATCATTTAACTAGTCACCAGCAAACAATAATTCAGGCTTTCAGTTTTCATCTTTTTAGCTCACGTAATATATAAATGGATTATTTGTTGTGTATAAAGAAATAACTGGATATTCATGTCAAAGAGGCACTTAATAATGTAAGATTAACATAGGTATTCAAGTATTGCAAAGTTACTTTGCCTTTCTGGAATAAGTATTAAATATATACACTTTGAGTGCACTGCAGGTTTCTGGGGATTTCAGTTCCCCAGAACTGTCAGTAGTGTGTTAAAGATGGCTTTGGCTCTTCTTGATCAAGAGATCCTAGGATTGGGTCCTTCAAATAGCCTGCCTTGTGCTGACATACTTAATTCCATCATGGGTTTAAATGGGGGAAAATTCCAAATGACAAAGATTATCCAGGGATGACACCACAACCATGTTGTCCCTCCCTGGTTGTTATGAGTGAGTAGAGCTGTGGACTTGCTGGTGGCTCCACCTCAGATTCCACCCTCCCCGCACACCTAGGATTGCTCTGTCTGCTCTTCAGGTATAGGGCGGTGTATAAATTGAGACAGCAGCAACAACAACAATTCTGTCGCCCTAAGTTTTTTCTTTAAAAAACCCCCATCTTCAAAAAACACGTCTGTCATATAGCCATAACCGTATTGTCCCCCTAACTACTGTCATGCATTTCGTGGGAACTCTAGAAAGGGTCTCCTCAGTGGCCATGCTTAGACTTTGGCATTCCCTATTGAGACCCTTGTAGATGGGCTCTTTCATTTTGGGTTTCTGCTCTGTGTTTTAATAAGCTGTTTCTAATTTAATTATGTCTTTCACTAGCTGCTGTTTTTATCTGGTCTGATCTGATTTTTATGATCATCTTACTTATTTAGTTTTTTTAATGGAGGATTTTATTGTTGTTTGTTGCCTTGGTCATTTTTTTAATTGAAGGGCAGGGTATAAATGTAACAAATAACAGAATAAGTGATAACCCACTTAGAGCTGTCACCAAGCAAGGGTCCTGGGTTGTTGGTCTCACCTCAGTAGAGGGCTGTTGCCTTCACTCCCTACTGGTGAGCTTCCCTGAGGCATCTGATTGGTCACTCTAGGAAATAGGATACAGGACTAGATAAACCACTTCCTGTTCCTGCAGGGCTCTTACATTCTTAATTTGCCCCAAACATGGTTGTGACTGTTATGAGATGGTCATCCTTTTTAAAACCTATATGTAATCATTGTGGGTTGAAATATATATAGCTATCTCAAGGATGCACTCTGAAGGAAGTTTGTCCTCACCAAAGGGCCTACTTTACAAGCATTGCCTGTGTTCCTCTTGATGTTCTAGCCTTACATTACTCGTTCCATCTGTGCATTTGAAAATGAATAGAATACATTTGTAAAGAAACCACAAGTCTTGACTTCCCTCTCTTCCGCAGGAAACCCATTAGCTTAAAATAAATAAATAGATCTTAATTGTGAGCGTTCATTATATAATACAAATGTTAATCTGTATTTATAATCTACAAGGTAGAAGCAGTATACATGTACAGTATAAAGATGGAATAAATATAAAGCAGCATGCAAAATAACATTTGTAGTAAAATTTCCTATATTACCATGAAGATGTAAATGTACATAAAATACATAAGTAATTTAGTGGAGAATTAAAGTGATGCCTAACTTTTTGTTATTCTTTCTAAAAGGTAACTCTTTATTTCTGTAGGAGAAAATGCTACCTGGCTGAAAATACATATAATCTATTCCCTTACTTGTTCTTTCTTCATGTCTTTGTTTGTTGAGTTCTAGTTAAGGATGGGCCGATCTGTCAGTTTTAGTTTCTCTCTCTTCCTTATTTTTCCAATATTCAGTGCAGTTCTCCACATTTCCATGTCTTTGGTCTTTGTGTTCCTGTGTGCTCTATGATACCTTGTTAGTTTGGTAAGGATATCCTTGATCATGTTTTTAAAATGTCCTCATGAAAATTCACCAGCATTTCATGCATGAAAATTCATGAAAATTCCAGCAGCATGCTAATTTCCCCTGCTATACACATGTTTATGCAATTTTGCACAATATACATATTTTTGCAAAGCACTTTCCCCTAATATATGCATGTTATGTAAACTTCATCATTGGAAATGCATTTTGGTACCCATCACTTGGCTGGAGAAGTGTCTTTGAAAATTCAGAGACATGTGAATTTCAAAGAATGACTGTGTTTTGATTCACATATTGTTTGGGAAAGTGTGAATTAGCGAAGTTCATTGGTAAATGCAAACTGAATTGAGTCTCTCCCCCATTCCTGCTTCCAACCATTAATGACTTTTCTAAATGTCTCTTTCTCTTTGCACATACTTTGCTGTGAACTTCCCACAACTTCAGAAGAAGTAAAATGGAAAAAAACTACCCTGGGAAAGCCTTGCGTATTCCCTTTCTTTCTATGTGTTGGTGAAGTTTGAATGGAAAATGTTCCCACCTGGGAGAAGCGGTTGGTTAGAGCAAATTGCATCCAATTATGGTTTATTATCAATGTTGAATATATTTTGGAAGCCTTCTTTCTGAGATAGAACTAAATTACTTAGAGTGCTTACAGAGTCTTCTGCCACAATGTAAATGAGTTGTTTAACATGGCACTTCATTGCTATAATAAGTCAAAGCCACTCGCAAGCTTGATGTGTCTGCAATAAATGTTTTATTATTGGGGGGGTGTGTGTAAAAATATACTATACAAGTTGCAATGTGCCATGCTCATTCATGCTGTAAATCAACAAAGATCAGCAGACTGAATAAAAAAAATGAAAAGCTTATTTAGAAACTGACATAAGCTTTCAGATGAGCAGGGATGGCTGAAGTTAACAGCATTCATTTTTCTTTGCTTGTCACACTTCCCACTTGAATTTCGCTGCTAAAGATAGTGAGAAGTTTTGCTTTATGAAATTATATCTACAGTAACGGCATTTGCATTTATATAGACTTGCTTATAAGTTAAATCTTTAAAAAACCCAAAACAAACAATTCCCTGAATTAAAATAAGAGTGACACATTCAGTTACATCTATCCAGACTGCAGCTTCTCAGTTTTATCTTTACATTGGCTCATTAGGGCTTGACTTTTCAAACAGGTGAGCTGCGTTTCCAGGCTTGAAACTAACACTTTGGAAGTCATTGCCTTTTATTCATCTATCTCCCGCTCCCCGTTCGTTTTTTGTTTAAAAAACCCCTACCATTTCTGCAGAGAACTTTGCACAATTTATTTCTTAGCTTTGCAACAGTCTGGTGAATTTATGCTTAGAGAAAGCAACTTATGCAAGGCCATCCCAGGAACCTCATGACTTAACGCGGTTTCTAAAGATGGCAGTCTCAAACCAGGAAACTAGGTATTGGCACCTGGCCAGAAGAGGGAGCTGCTGCCTCACTTTGTGCTGTGTTTAGCTCCCACCTATAATCTCGCAGGAGCAAGCATGGGGGACCTTCTAGGCAACCTTCCAAGGGTCACGTGTCTATGGTGGGCAGTGTAAGCCGGAAGAATGATTAGAATGCAAGCACATATTCTAATCAGGCAAGAAGATTCAAGGAGGAGACAAAGCAGGGCTGGTGAGGGTGTGTGGCTGAGGAGGGGGACATGGCCTAGGAACAGTCTCAAGTGCTATTTCACAGCGCCATTTTGTCTTATGGCTTGGCCTTTCCATACGTGTAGAGTAGATAGGTAGGTAGGGACTCCTAAGAAGTGGCATTCTTCCATTTTGGTGGACACTTCCAGCCCCATTGTTTCCTTTACAACCTGCATTTAAGAGGTTGCTGTTTCTTTTCCAGGCTGGAAGGCACAAACATACCTCTCCTAGGGCAAAGTTTTGGAAGAAGCTTGACCCTACTTCCTGTAGCAAGAAAGATGCTGATCACCAAAGGAGCTAGAAAACCTTTTAGGAGTTAAGAAAAAAGAGGCATTAATTGTGTGTGTGTTCCTTTTAAATATATATATAAATACTAAAAATAAATACTAAAAAGGAAGTAAACCCACCCCCCTGATTCACGATGCTGAAGTGAATATAATTGATGTGTGTGGTTTTCTGGATGGTAAAATAACAATGCCATCCATTAGAGATGAAAGCTGTAGCAATTCAGACAGCAAGGCGGTGTGTATTTTATAGGTCATTTGGGCTCCATTCAAATCTACAGGTTGCTGCAGGTTGATGTTCCTTTTCCATACTTGAAAGCATTTAATAGATTATTATAAAGGGGTGGGCGAAGATGGTGCTCAGCCGTGGTTCAAATGGAAGCTCTGTGTATCTATCACTACTGTGTGATTTCTAAATGAGAGTATTACTTTGAAAGCTCCCCTCCCCCACACCGCAAGCCTGTATTATTGCCAAGGCTTTTTAAGGAAAAGGAGTGATGAATTCAATGGCAGTCGAATGGCAGTGATGCTCATGAACTCAAAGGGTTATAAAACACATGGTCTGTACCAGTTATGCCACATGATCAAGGATATCCTTCCCAAAATAACAAAGCATCTTAGGGCTCTCAGGAACACAACAGGCCAAAGACAATTTTGAAACTGTATGGTACACCAGTATACCAGAAAGGACAATGTTGCTTCTTCACCAGCAGCTATCCATGACTCACTCTGGTACAATCAGTTTAGTTGGAGAGTAGAAGGCACTTAACTGATGGAACGTTCACAGGAGTAATCCATGTCTTTGTATATATGGGCTTTTTGACTTCTGATCAGGTATGGAAGTGTGATCAAAATTTCTCCTAACAGACACCTTTTTGTATAAGAAAAGCAATTTCCTCAAATTTATTACATTTTTCTATATTATTTTCACTAATATGTGCATTGTATGCACCTTTACCCTGGTCCATTAATTTTTGTACAAATTAAAAAATGGATAAGTGTACATTTTGAAAGATGGCTGTGTTTCAGTTTGTATGGAACCTGCTGATTAGGTAAATCCACCTTTGAATGCAAACTGGATCAAATTTCTCCTCCATCTTTACCACCTGATACACAGATGTCTTCAGTATAATCCACAATAGTGGATCTGCCTGGGGTGAAATCCTGGAATTTGTTTTTAATACCAGAGCTAAGTTCTGGGGTGTGTGAGAAAAACAGTCACTGAGCATGTGGTAAGTGCATTTCCCTACAAAATAACTAGAACTGAACGCTACCAGCAGCCCATCCCACTTTTCTTTTTTTAAAAAATATTAATTACTTTCCCACTTCCTTTGCCAATATAACGTACAGTTAGAGAAAATCTACAAAATTCCTTTCCTGGTTTCTCACCGTAGTCCTTTCTAGCATCTTCTCCTAAAAGTGCTCTTCCCCAAATTATCTGTCCTGATCCACTGCCCTACCTCCTATGAATCTCATTTGAAGACCAGAGCTGAAGCCAGAGAGATGACTCCCTCATGCATCTCCCATTCCTCTCCTCATCTCTTAGACACACATAGTTCATGGTGACGCTTCACTGCCATTTCCTTTAACAACAGGAAATGGTGACCTATCTCAAGGGTTGTTGTGAAGCCAATAAAGCCTGTAAAGGACTTTGCAAATTAAAAGCACCGCACAAATGATAAGCGTGCGGAAGGTGCAATCCTGAGGAGGTCAGATGGAAGCCCTAACATCTCAATGTGCTCAGCTGAGCTATTTTAACAAGCATCTGCATTTCATGATACAACGCCTTGACAGTATTATGACCGCGGGGAGATGGAATCCAGTTCAAGTTGTTAGAACATTTATTCTCCAGAAAGGGCGTGTGATAATGGCTGCAGTGACAGGAAGAATTTAAGGCCTGTGTCAGGCTTTGTGCTTTGTAAGAAAGGAGCGACCGTTGAAGTGAAAATGTTCCCAAGTGTACCTGTGAAAAGGTTTTGTGCAAATGCATATCCTGCAAGCTTTCCATATTTGAACTATTGTTCAGCCACCCAGGGGCCAACTATGCTTCACATACTGCCTTGCCTACATGAAGCCTGTATGATTCTTCCTTTTGGCAAGAGATGTTTCTACCTACTATGCAAAAATACTATACTGGAGCTTCTCCTCATATATTATATCAAAGCACAATCGATGTGGGCCTTATTCAGAAAACTCTCAGACAGGAGAAATTTCATTACCATGGAGTAGGTAAAATAGGTAAAGGACCCCTGGATGGTTAAGTCCAGTCAAAGACGCTCACCTTGCTTTCAGGCTGAGGGAGCTGGCATTTGTCCGCAGACAGCTTTCCGGGTCATGTGGCCAGAATGACTAAACCGCTTCTGGCGCAACAAAACACCGTGACAGAAATCAGAGCACACGGAAATGCAGTTTACCTTCCTGCCACAGTGGTACCTCTTTATCTACTTGTACTGGCATGCTTTCAAACTGCTAGGTTGACAAGGGCTGGGGCAGAGCAATGGGAGCTCACCCTGTTGTGGGAATTCGAACTACCAACCTTCTGATTGGCAAGCCCAAGAGGCTCAGTGGTTTAGACAACAGCGCCACCCGCAACTGTCCAGGGGTCTTTTACCTTTTTTACTTTACCATAGAGTAGCAGTAGTAGTATAGGGGCACAATGAGGGCAATTTTGGCACCCAAAAAGTAATTCGATTAATCTTGCTTGTTAATGTGGTGCCCTCCTGGTGTTGCCGTTGTTGTAGGTGTTGCCTACAACTCCCATCATACCACTTAGAAGGTTTATTACAAACAAGCAGTATATAAATAAATCCCTGACCTTTGACCATGTTGGCTGGGGCTGATGGGAGTTGGAGTCTAACAACATCTGGAGTGGACACACTGGTTACCCAAATTTATGGCCTTCATGCTTCCCTTAATGTTCCCAGTAATGTTGTTGGTAAGGCTACATCACTGCCATGCCACTTTGGGCACCTTCAGGTTTTCCTTGCTACCCACACAGGGAATCCGGACCCAGTTCAGACCCCCATTTTCCCCATTGCTATGGGGATAGCTGTCTACTAAGGATGGAAGATAAGGCTGTGGAAGGGGAAACTCCTATGGCTCAAAAAGTCTGGCCCTGTTCCCTTGAAAGGTGGTCCTCACCTTGCTTCTTCCGCTATCCTGTCCTTCCTATTACCTTCCCTAAGCAAGAAAAGCTTGTCGAGAACCAGAACCACCAGGAAATGATGCTCTGAGTCATTCCCAAGTAAGAGGAGGCATTGCAGGGTCTAGAAGTCTTTGGTAGGCACCTTCTGGAAAGGTAAGGCTCCCTCACTTTTTGGCAAGGAAGGGAGTCATGGTTTAATCAGTTGGGCTTTTAAAGAGTTCCTGTTGAATGTTCCAATTCCCCACCCCCCACTCATGTAGCAGGAATGCTCATAAAAGCCCAAATGCTTTTGGGGGTGAGCTAGAGGGGACTCACACATCTGTGCTCTCTATATGCCCTGATTTGATAGGACATTAAAAAATTGCTCATATATTTGAGACAGTGGAGGCTGGTCCAGAAGAGGGGATGAGACATTGTTCCACCAACCACAGTCTGCCTTCATCCAACCCTCAGCTGCCTGCCTTCATGGTTTTCCCTAGTCCAGAGGGTGATCCTAGATATCAGCTTCCTCCTACTTAGTCTCTAAGTTGAAGAACTCAGCAGGGGAGGAGGAGGGAGAGAAACCTAGGATTGGTTGGCTCCACCTGTCGTTAACTGTGGCTCCAACTCTTGTTCTTCTCCTTGCCTTCCCACCTACCAGTCCCCATGGGCCCTAGTCACCCTTTGGGGTGAAGGGGGTACTATTGCTGACTCTGCTGCTGTTCTGTGTCAGAGCTACAAATGATTATGTGTTGACTTTTGCCAGTGAGGTGTAGTGGTTAAGAGCGGTGGACTCTGGTGAACCGGGTTCGCTTCCCCGCTCCTCCACATGCAGCTGCTGGGTGACCTTGGGCTAGTCACAATTCTTTGAAGTCTCTCAGCCTCACTCACCTCACAGAGTGTTTATTGTGGGGGAGGAAGGGAAAGGAGAATGTTAGCCGCTTTGAGACTCCTTCGGGTAGTGATAAAGCGGGGTATCAAATCCAAACTACTACTACTACTACTACTACTACTACTACTACTACTACTCTTCTTCTTCTTCTTCTTCTTCTTCTTCTTCTTCTTCTTCTTCTTCTTCTAAAAACTCTTGTTTATGATTGTGTTTATGTTGGTTAGTGTTGTTAATCTCCTTCAGGAGGAAGAGCAGGATAGAAAATGGATGGTATAAATAACGAAAAGGACAACACTAGCATTCCTAAAAAGGTTCTGCTTTTCATGTGATGTTGAGAAAGATGTGGATTATTTCAATATTGCCATCATCATTTTCATTATTATTACCATTCATATATGGCTGAGAACAAAGCACAGTCTAATGCTCGCTTATGGAACAGGTCTCTTGAATGTAAATCCTGTTTATAGGGCTTGTAAAGGTAAAGGTAAAGGTACCCCTACCGGTACGGGCCAGTCTTGACAGACTCTAGGGTTGTGCGCTCATCTCACTCTAGAGGCTGGGAGCCAGCGCTGTCTGAAGACACTTCCGGGTCACGTGGCCAGCGTGACGAAGCTGCTCTGGCGAGCCAGCACCAGCGCAGCACACGGAAACGCTGTTTACCTTCCCGTTAGTAAGCGATCCCTATTTATCTACTTGCACCCGGGGGTGCTTTTGAACTGCTAGGTTGGCAGGCGCTGGGACCGAGCAACGGGCGCTCACCCCGCCGCGGGGATTCGAACCGCCGACCATGCGATCGGCAAGTCCTAGTCGCTGAGGTTTTACCCACAGAGCCACCCGCATCCCTATAGGGCTTATATGGTGTCCAAATAATGCATTTTGGGTTGAGATGTAAGTCTATTAAAAGGGTCATTAATGATCTGAACTTTATTGTGGTTTAATTAGCTGAACTTCATTGTGGCTTCATTAGCTGTAGCTACAGTGAAATAAATGATGCTCAACAAAAGAAGAAGAAAAATCTCTCCCCCTCCGCCCCACAATGCATTAGGTAACATTAGCTAAAAATATAAAAGGCTGTCAAGTCATGATGCTTTCTGTAGCTATTTTCTTAAATTCCGAGGCAGGAGCTAAAATGGAGAGGTGAGGTTATTGTTATATTTTTCATTCCCGTGAACCCATTTACCACCAGGATGAGCAAACCTAGTTAATTTTCAGTAATGCCAATTATTGTGGATTCTGCTTTGATTCCATGCATCCTCCAGAACATGTTACTTTCTTGTAAACAGTGTGAATGGCTGTTAATCCTCTTTGGATGTGTTACATGCTTGAGGGAGTTCATTGTTCAAACATCTTTCAGAGACATGATGCTGTATGCAGAGTTCACCCATTAAGGGCAGCTCTGCCCTCATTAGTTGGACAAACAAGAGAGTGTTTCGACTGCAAGACGAAAGGAAAAGCAACAGAAACCGCAGCCAGGGAAATCTGGAGCAATTGCCTACATCTGACAATGCGGTCGCTTTCACACTTTCAAAGAAGCGAAGGCATTTGCATCTCACGAAATCAGCCCACAGAGCCAACATGAGGGACCAGCTTTGCAACAAGTGAAAACAGCCTGATATAGTGGAGACTGCCTAGGACATCAAAAGTGGGAAAACCTAATTTGCCTACCTCCACAAGTCTCAGATAAATGGATATTTCAGCTGTATCTCAGATATTTTAGTCCCCTGCTTAAATCACTTTTCTTCAGGCTAGCCTATTCAGACATGTATCGTATTTACTCGAGTTTAGTGTGCCACCAAATCTAATGCGCTGCTCAATTTTCAGAACCTTAAAACAAACAAACAAACAAAAAAGGTATTTGCTGGCGAATGCAAATGTGTCATCAAATATAATTGCCTTTGCTTTATTTATATGTCTTTGTGCTATGATTGTATCGATAGGGTGGTCCCGTTGTCCAATCAGTGCCAGCGGGAGGCGTGGCCATGGGAAACTAACTGCGGCACTGCCGGGGAACCCTCCTCTCGTGCCTATTCGCTGGATCTCCCAACCCACCCACCCTCTTTTCATGCTTTGCTATGATGCAACCTGGCTATGGACAAATGCTGGCCGCCATATTCTTAGAACTGGGTAGGAGTTTTTCCCACTTGGCAAATTAGCACCAGCCATTGGGTTTTCACCTACCTTGTAGCAATTGTCACAACTTGTGAGGTTAGGCATTGGGCAAGCTTTTGTTTGGAGGGGAGGTTCCAGCCTCCGCCTGCCGCTCCTCATTAAGGGTATCCTGTGAAAGGGTTGCGGGGGTGTGGGTTCTGTCTGATGCCTGGACGTGGGAAAGGGCCATGCCACAACCCCAATGGGGACCCCTCGGGGTGCCACTATTTGATGTAAGTCATAGGACTCCCCCTATCGGTGAAACCCTTAGAGGGACTCCCTACAAAATGGCAGGAGTCAAGATATAGTCTGGCTTCACCCAGTGCCTAAGCCAAACCACTCACATCTGTAACCAATAAAGTTGAGGCCTATTTGAACCCATAAACCTAAATACTCATGTCCATGTGTTTAGTATCCACTAGGGAACTGCGGGTCCTGGGGCCTTGGCCAGAATGAGATGTAAAGGTATGATGCTAGAACCCTAATTACAAGCCCATTACAGATATAGGGAAAGTGAGGAGTGATTCTGATGTCATGTGTGAAAACATCTGTGAATAGCTCTGCCTTAAGAGGTTCAATAAAGTAGCTATCTGAGCGAGCCATCGAGCAAAATTTCAGAAACTGAGCTGACATGTTGGAGATATGGAGTGAAGGCCAGTTTTGTGTTTTTTCCTGGTGTGGAATTGTTGTCAGCATTCAGTCCTCCTTTATGAGTTTCACATTGAGATCATTGTATTTACTGTCAGCCACTGTTACTGAACGTTCAAGAGTTCTCTGAATTTGTGAGCTTGATTTCCTTAACTTTAGAAGCTGAAACACTAGTCATGTTCATTGTTATGAATGAGGCTTAACAAGGAACTTCCTCCTCTTAACCGTTTTGGAATTATCTGTTTCAAATCCGGAATCTTGACTCAGTCAGTAAGTCTCATCAGAATTTGACACATTTGTGGATGCCAGCAACAACAACAGCTGGTTTTTAGCATAGAATAGGAGAGCTATGTACATTGATCGCACAGAGAACCTTCAGATTTAGCAAGAAGAAAGTGTGAGGCAGCAGTAGTTGGAGGAGAACACCACATGGAAAAGAGGGAATTAAAAGAGGAACAAGAGGTTCACAATCCATACTAAGATGAGGTATGGACTGGGTAAAATCCACACTATAGGTTTAAAACATATGATACAGAAATGTTCTTGACCTAGGTCACCCCATTAAAGAGTGATTAGCATTCCCACAATATCCTTCCTGGTGTCTGGAAAATGTTGATAGGAAGCAGCCGTGAGTGAGCAGATCTGGATCTCAAGATGCACGGTGCCAGCCTTTCCCTTAAGTAAAAATATTCCCCCAAACACTGCAGCATGCTGCTTGAAAGATTCCACTGCTGAATCTTATCTCAAGTGAATTGATCTCAGGTGGGGTGGCAACACCACAACTCTTTTACAATGTAACCAACAGGAGTGCTGCTCTGTTTGGTTCCTTTGCCACCAAAGGAGATAGGTGGGAATGAAGGAGCAAGAAAAGCTGGGAATGGGGAGAAGACATAGAAGCTTTTCCTAAGTGGAAGAGACTGCAAACCAACCGAGGCATTCAGAATGGCAAAAGTTGTGGCCTAGCTACCTGGACAGCACCATGGCCCATTGTAACATGGCCCATTGAAGCAATCCCCATTCAATTGCGTTATTTCATCTGCTTTGTAATAGTTCATCTCTTATTAAGAAGTTTAATCACACCTTTTCTTATAACGCAAGACTGGGGAGGACAGGCAAATGAACTGAAAGGTTGAAGATAATTAAAGGGAGGTAATGCCATGGAAACACTCCAGGCGTAATGTATCTGTCCAAGTTACATGACATGGAATTGGGGGTGAGAGGGAGAGGAATAAAGTTTTTTAAAAATAGTGCTTTACTCTGATACTGGTGGTAAGAAGAAGTATATTTGCCTATTAAAGGCTAACAAGTTTACATGGAGTAAACGAATGGCGTAACTATGTGGAGTCTCTTGCAGCAAAAACAGCAGAGAGTCTTCCAGCACCTAAAGACTAATAGATTTATGATGACGTACGCTATCAAGGATTGGGGTCCACATCGTAAAGGTTTGATAATATTCCCTAAATTTTGAAGAGGTGATTCTTACCAACTTGAGTGACTGTGAGGACGGGGTTAGCCCTGGAATAATTAATTGGGAATAATTTGGAATCAATGTATGTGCTAAGGCAAAAACAACCCAACTCTCCAGCCTGCATTTCTCCTGCCCAAGCTGCTTGAGGTTTGTGGCCACTATCAATAATATAATCTCACAACAAAGCAGCTCGGCTAGCTAGAATCTTCAACGGAAGAAGCTGGTGATCTTCTAATTCAGCCAGTGGATGTACCTCCTATTGGGCAATAGAGATGGGCAAATATGCCAATTTTGGTTACATTCAATTTCTCATTTTGCAATATTAAGTTCACTTCTCCACATTTCCACGTGAGTTTTTTTTTAATCCTCCTGAAGATCCATCAGCATTTTAGTGCAAATTCCTCCTCACCAGCGAGGAGAGTGCTGTCACACTCATTTCCTGCTTGTGAGCTTCCCAAAGGCCACTAGTTACTCACAGTGAGCACAAGATGCTAGACTAGATTTGTCTTGGGTTTGATCTTGCAGGTCTCTCCTTATCTAATGAGAAGGACACATTTACAGGCAACAACTGATTAACACACATCCGAAAGACGTGCAATTGCACACACACAAACGGCTCTGAATCTGAAAGTGACCTGAAAATGTCACTCAACACATCACAGAAAGGGCAGAATGGGGGAAGGGGAATAACGGGGGCAGGGAATAACCAACCCTCTCCATGGCACAAAGAAGGACACAAGACTGAGCATCTTGCTATGGAGCATTGGCTGCAGCCAGCTGATCACTTACTGGCTAACTCTCCCTTGTTTAATGAATGCCTATTTAACAGCTTCCACCCTCTCCCCGCTGGCCGCAGGAAATAGCAATGCCTCAAAGAAGAGAAGACTGTGCTTTGTGTTGCCGTTTCATTGATATTTCTCAAAATCTGACATGTAAGCCGTTTCCTCTGGGAAGGACCAAACAAACTGTAACTGATCAACACCTGCAGTCTAGGTTATCACCTCTGTTCTGAAAGTACCCCAGGCGATCAACAACTGAACCTGGATATCTAAGTCCAGATAGCATCCTGTTTTATTTTTCACGTTCCTTCAGGTTTGTTTTGTCCTTGGAGGCTTTTGTAACTTGAATCCTTCCAGCAACTCCTAACAATTAGGGATCTTCAACTTCCTGGTTCTTTGTTTTCAGAAGAGCCAGCACAGCAAGAGGTGAACATCAACTGAACCAAGCAGCACCTTTCTTTGCTTTTGGTCAAGCATTGTGTGTAATAACTAAAACAATAACAACCCACAAACCTGCCTCCGGGATTTTATTTGTTCCAATGACTTTGTTTCCTCTGTTTTTCATGATTCTTCAAGAATCTTATAGAGTACCGTTTCTCATTCTTTTAAGGACTTGAAAGTTCCTTATACTCTACACAAGCTTTTCTGCTCCCGTCTGAAATGTTTCATTGTGCATGCCCATCTGGTACTTATTACTTTCTCGTCTACATCTTCCCCATCCATCGCCACTGCTCCTCACTGTACTGCATCACCAACCATTCCAACTATTTCCTCATTTCTACCCCATGAGTTTCACATTCCTCCTCTCCTACCAGAGTTTGGGAGCTATCTTTTAGCATACCAGGCAGAAAATTCAATCAAACACAGAGGCTTCTAGTCCAGGTCCAAACAAATTTCAGAAATATTAGAGGTCTCCCCCACACCTACCTTCCTTCTTCACTTTCTTTAGTCATTTTCTTTAATCAGTATTTAATTTTTTACTGTATTGTGCAGTATTGCTTCTTCTCTTGCTTGCTATCATTGTTTAACTGCAGATTTATCTTCTGAACTATTTATTTATCTATCTACCATCATCCATATATCATCTGTCTGTCTATAATTGTATTGTGTGTGTGTGTGTGTGTGTGTGTGTGTGTGTGTATATATATATATATATATATATATATATATATATATATACACACACATACATATGATGTTACAGGAGTAGCCAACATGGTGCCCTCAACATGTTGTGGACTACAACTCCCATTATCCATTAACCATGCTGGCCAGAGCTGATGGGAGGTGTAGTCCAAAACATCTGGAGGGCAACACGTTGACTACTCCTGCTACAAGTCATGCTACACACGTGTATTTGACCTCTCGTTGCCTGGTGTGGCATGCCTTAGAGCAGTGTTCCCCAACCTTGGGCCTCCAGCTGTTTTTGGACTACAAGTCCCATCATCCTTGACCACTGGTCTTGCTAGCGAGGGATGATGGGAGTTGTAGTCCAAAAACAGCTGGAGGCCCAAGGTTGGGGAACACTGCCTTAGAGCATATCTGAAGCCTTCCTGGGCTCCTAAAGCCAGTCTTCTTCTTTTCAGCTAAGGAAAGGGGGGATGTAAAGTGCATGTGTGTGATCATAATGAACTACCGTATTTTTCGCCCTATAGGACGCACTTTTTCCCCTCCAAAAATGACGGGGAAATGTGTGTGAATCTTATGGGGTGAATGCAGGCTTTCGCTGAAGCCTGGAGAGCAAGAGGGGTCGGTGCGCACCCCTCTCACTCTCCAGGCTTCAGGAAGCTATCCGAAAGCCTGCAGCCCACAAGCTCGGGGGACAGCGGGGAGGCGCAGCACCGCCATCCCGCTATTCCCCGACCTGATCTGGAGGCTGGGGGGGGGAAGCAAGCTTGCTTCTCCCCCCCGCCAGCCCCACAAGCTCGGGGGATAGCGGGGAGGTGGAGTGCTGCCACCTCGCTATTCCCGGACCTGGTCTGGAGGCTGGCGGGGGGGGGGGAGAAGCAAGCTTGCTTCTCCCCATCGCCAGCCCCACAAGCTCGGGGGACAGCGGGGCAAGCCGCTGCCCCACGGAGGCTAGAGAGGCCGTCCTTGAAGGCAGAAGAGGGAGACGGAGCGCTCCATCTCCCTCTTCTAGCTTGGGGATAGCTGCGCAAACCTGAGGGAAAAATAAAATTTCCCCCCTTGATTTCCCCCCCAAAAAACTAGGTGCGTCCTATGGGCCGGTGCGTCCTATAGGGCAAAAAATACAGTAAATAAATTAAATAAAGACAGAAGCATAAAGAGTATTGCTTTTTCATGGAATGCAGAAGGCACCTAGTGAGTGGAAGCAACTTCCGGGTTGGGCAGAACTGCTGATCTATGTTACTGGCAGGTAGCTTACTGGAAGGGAGAAGGAAGCAAAGTAACAGCGAAGAAGAAGAAGAAGAAGAAGAAGAAGAAGAAGAAGAAGAAGAAGAAGAAGAAGAGGAGTTTGGACTTGATATCCCACCTTTCACTCCCCTTAAGGAGTCTCAGAGCGGCTAACAATCTTCTTTCCCTTCCTTTCCCATAACAAACACTCTGTGAGGTGAGTGAGGCTGAGAGACTTCAGAGAAGTGTGACTAGCCCAAGGTCACCCAGCAGCTGCATGTGGAGGAGCGGAGATGCGAACCCGGTTCACCAGATTACGAGTCCACTGCTCTTAACCACTACACCATGCTGGCTCTCAGGGAGGTCAGCCACAGTGCAAACACACCAGCCAAAATCTCCTGATTGGCTTTGCCATTGCACAACTGTCCTGCTAACCTCCCCACCACCTTGCCTACCCCCCTAAGCAACTGTGACTTGATGAGCCACTTCTGTGATTGGGGGCAGTGTACCTCATTCTGGATGGATGGAGGCAGCAGATCTTCTGCCTGGTGGGAGTGTGCATGCAGCTTGCTGCCCTGGTGTTCTACTTGTAAATTTGTAAATAAACCAAATATTATCGAATTGTAAGTGTCTAGCACCCTTTTCTCCAAAGGAAGGCAAACCCTTGCGGTATTGCTGCTAGCACTTCTCACCATGGAAGTTTATATGTAACAATATTACCCTGGGGCTGCAATGACATCGGGGATTACTTTTCTCAAAGCTGAGGAGGACTTATTAAAATAGGAGACATCTGGCATCTTTAATCAAGAGTTGCAGAATATCTAAAGGAAGAGGAAAAACAGCCACTAAACGAAATGAACAGTCGTGGTCAGTCATTACTGTGCTTTAACTAGAACCGATTGGATAAATCCAGAGTTTAAACTGAGATGGGTAAACCTTGGAGCTTGAGGATACAGGCAATTTCTCAGCATCAACTATGATGACAGTACTAAAAAACAGTAGAGAGCAGTGTGGAGCCATCTCTGAAGCAGAAGGCCTGGTAAGTAATATGAAGTCTCTTGAAGAAGGGGAAAGGAATAAGAAGCCTGTTGGTTAATGGCTTTCCAACTTCCTGTCCTACCTAAGTGTGTTCCCATATGTACTGCACATTTTCAAATTTTGCTTGTATGAAATGCATATAGAAGCTGCTGTGCTTTCATATCTTCCCTTTCCTCTAAGATGGCTGAACGTGGTATTGTTTGAAGGTGGGGAAATGAGGTTTGGGATTATATGCAAAAAAGACTTTGTCTTAGAATACAGGATGCACCTAACTAGATCCATTATCTCATGTGCATATATTCTATATGCTTTGGCAGCTGGAGGGGGGGGGGGAACTTTGTGTTTTCTTGCTATCTAACCTGTTTTGTTTTTAGAATGCTGTCACACTGTTCATCTCAGTTTGGTTGCACTTGAATATAATTAAAGTCAGGAATGAGCCATTAAAACAAAGCACTGTTGTGTGAAAGAGTATGTCTGCTGGCATAGCGCTGCTTGTCACAAAATGTGTGTGCTTTTGTTCTAATTAAGTAAGGAAGATGTAAGCCAGAAAGATGTTCGTAAGTGACACAATCTGGTCCTGTCTTTGCTCATCGCATCATATGATAATACTGTCCATCCTCACTCTTGAAAAGAACTCATTAGCCTCAAGCAGTTTATTAGTCATGAAATGTAATGTTTCAGAATGTGATAGCACCAGAAGTGTCCGTGACTGTCCCCAATATATGATTGGAAATGGTAGGAACTCTGAGAAACCTTTCAAGACGTTCATCTGAGACTACAACTCCCACAATCCCTTGCTACTTGCCATGTTGGCTGGGAGTCAAACAAGCTCTGGAGGGCCACAGGTTCCCCATCACTGACATAGTCCTAATTCCCAACAGAAAGCAAATATATGTGAACATAATAACTGACCCTGGATAGCTCAGTTGGTTAGAGCATGGTGCTGATAATGCCAAGGTTGCAGGTTTGATCCCTGTATGCGACAGCTGCATATTTCTGCATTGCAGGAGGCTGGACTAGATGATGCTCAGGGTCCTTTCCAACCATGATTATATGAATAAATAATATACAGTGGTGCCTCGCAAGACGAAAAGAATCCGTTCTGTGATTCTCTTTGTCTAGCGGTTTTTTCGTCTTGCGAAGCAAGCCCATTGACGGATTAGCGGATTAGCGCTATTAGCGGCTTTTAGCGGCTTATCGGCTTATCGGATCAGCTGATAAGCGGCTTAGTGGCTTAGAAAAAGGGGGGGAAGGAAAAAACCCCTGCAGGAACTCGCAAGACATTTTCGTCTTGCGAAGCAAGCCCATAGGAAATTCGTCTAGCGAAGCACCTCCAAAACGGAAAACTCTTTCGTCTAGCGAGTTTTCCGTCTTGCGAGGCATTCGTCTTGCGGGGCACCACTATAATATAATATAATATAATATAATATAATATAATATAATAATAATAGTGTGTGTGTGTGTGTGTGTGTATCAGGGGTCCTCAAACTTTTTAAACAGGGGGCCGGTTCACTGTCCCTCAGACACTATCGGGGGCCGGACGGGAAGTTTTGGAGAGTGGGCTGGCGCGCTTGTGGGAGCTGGGCGTCTTGGAAGCCAGGAGCCTGCAGGAGCTGGCTGAGAGCGGCCTCTTCAAGGAGCACAGAGACAAGGACAAGCTGGTGACTCACCTGCAGCTGCTGCCCTGTGTGGGCGTTTCTGTCCCTTCGTCCTCCTGCTCCTCGGAGGTGAAAGCCGCTGCCTGGGCCACTTCGCCACCGGCCTCATCGTCCTCCACCGTCACATCAGCCACCAATGGGAGCGCAGTGGCGGCGGCCCTGCCGAGCCCTAGCCTGGGCCAGCTGTCCTACTCCAGGAACGCTGCTGCTGCCCCCTCATGGGGATGCAGAGCAGCCGCCACCACAGGAGCACCAGGGTGGCGGCGGGAGGAAGAGGCCGAGCGCCTGGTTTACCTTGGCGTGGCGTGGCGTTTGATTGGCCGAGATGTTCCCATGCCACACTGAGGTAAACCAGGCGCAGCGTTTGATTGGCAGAGATGTCCCTGTGCTGAGGTAAACCAGGCGTGGCGTTTGATTGGCAGAGGCACCGCCACTCGGCCTCATCCTCCCGTTGCCATCGCTGGGAGTCTTGGCTTCGCGGCGGGTTCTTAAATGGCCAGGTGGGCTGGATTTAGAACCTTGGCGGGCTGAATCTGGCCCGGGGGCCCTAGTTTGCCGACCCCCATATATATATATATATGCACACACACACACAGTTTCCTTTGCTTCTTCATACAGTAACTCTGCTTGTTTCTCTGTATATTATATTGGCAAAGACCTTTAGGTATTGCTGTACAAAACATTAGGTACTATGATGGTGATGTGTGAATTAATGAGTAAACAAACAAACAAACAAACAAACACACACACACACAAACACACAAACACAGCAACAGAAAACATTGTTACAAATATTTCACCATTTGCCCACTCTTTTCTCAAGGCTGCAGATGGTGTAATGGCTGATATGCAGAAACCTTAAATAGCTTTCAGGATTATTCTCGTCTCAGAGTGAGTTTAAAGGTTATTCACCACTTAAGGCTACCTCTGTCAAGCTAGCATTGGTCTTCTTCCATCTGCAAGCTTTAGAAACGAAACAGCTCTTCTCCCAAGGCCCAGCCACCTAGCTATTAGAGGAAGATGCAGAGATAGGCTCTATCAAAAAGGTTAAACTCATAGGATTATATGTAAACATTCAATTCCTCTCCCCCCCATCCCCCGATATAGCCTGTAAAGGTTTCATTTTGGCTCACTTATCTTCTCTCTTACCCTATGCAAAACTGCCCCGGCCTTTGATGAAAGAATCATGTCTCTGTTCATTTCCTATCTTTCTGAATTGCTTTCACATTTCCTATCATCTGCACATAATCCTATTTTCTCCATTATTGTCTTAATATCAAGTACAGCACAAGATAATGGATAGGCACTGTAATAACAGTGTGGCCTGTAGGAGCCCCTCAAGGGAAATATCTTTGATGCTGGTGGAATATTAATGCATCTCAGGTCCCTGATCTTCCTCTTTCACTTCATCTCCTGTTTTCTAAACTGCATAATGATTTTCATATACATGACAAAAGCATCAGAACAGGGGCTAAGGGAGGGCTCAGTGTTGAACCACAGGATGGTTCGCTGCTAAGTAGTTCTGCACTTCAAGCTTGGTACACTTTCTGACCACCATCAGACCAGACTATTTATGCCGGCAATTTCCAATTTTGAATGACTGGAAGCCGAGCAGAGGCGTATAGCATTGCTGCTGTACTCTCTTAATCCAAATGGCCCCTACGGACACAGCGTGAAAAGGAATTAAAATGTAATTCTTCAATAATGCAACTGTTGACAGGGTGATTTTTGATAGAATCAAAGCACAGTGCTTGATATCGCTACTTAGATACCACATATTCAGCGTGTATGCTCCACTTATCCAATCCGAGCTGGAGTAAGGTAGTGGTTAAGAGACGGTGCTATGAATCAGGAACATAGCTGTCAACTTTTCCCTTTTCCTATTCGGAATAAAAGGAATTTCCCTTAAAAAAAGGGAAATGTTGACAGCTGTGATCAGGAAGTCTCAAGTTTGAATCTTGCCTCTGCATTAAACACTCCTTGGGCCTCAATTCCCCCACCTGAAACATGGCAGGCGGCAATACAGACATCATCATCATCATCATACCTTACAGGGTTGTTGTTACATGAATTGCAATGAGATCATCCTTGCAACTTGTGATAATGCATGTGAAATGCTTTGAGCACCAGAAAGTGCTATGCAGATTTAAGTATACACAAAGCCCTGCTATACATGCATGGGAATCCCCAATATTTACTATTAATATGGAACCTTGCTTAGTAATCCCACCCACTGCCCTGGCTCACAACCATAGCCTCTTGCTTATTAGCATGAATTGTGTGTCATGAGATGGCGGAAGCAATAATGTGCCTGCCGGCTTCCTGACTTATACCCGGCATATTAAAAACAATCCGGCTATTGGCTATCAATCATTACAGATAATATCAGCAGGGAGATGATTTCAAATGAAAGCAGCTGGGGTTGTGTGTGTGTGTTTGCTTTTAGTGGCAATGCTGAACAGTAGGAAGGATGAGAGATCAGAAGCAGAGGCATCGTGCCTAAAAATAGCAATAAAAATAATGCTGAGTCCATTGAGAATGTCGGATATTGAGAGAACGGGGTGGCGGGAGGGGAGATTGGTGAGGAGGAAGGAAGAAGAGGTCAAGGCACCATCAGTATGCACAGCTGTATTTCCTCCTCATCAGGACTGGACACTGTCTAATTCACTCCCCTCTTCAGGGTTTTGCAGAACTGCATAGCCTTGAACTTCCAGTCAGCAGAGCGTTTAACTAATTTTAGACTCCAGACTTAATGGTCTTGTGATGCCCCTTCTATGGGCTATTGGTCTTACAAGGGCACTCCTCGTTAGATTGCAATGTGTATTGCTTCACTCCCTTAGAAATGTAGTCAGCTCTGTTTTGATCCTGGAATGTCCCTCTTCTCCTTAGAATGTCCGTATTTTCATTGGACAGATGTTGGAGGGTATGGTAGGACATCCCTATTTTCATTAGATACATGTTGGAGGGTATGGAGTTATGCAACTCTTGAGCCAAGGAGATAACTATGCTAGGGTGGCCATATTTCAAAAAGGGAAAAGAAAATCTAGACACAAAAGTTGCTGAGCTTATTTTGGGGTCGGGGGCAAAGTTGTTGAGCTTCAGAAGATCTCAAAAAAAGCTTTGTTTGGAAGATCTCAACAAAAAAAGAAAAGAAAAGTTTTTGAGCTATTTTTAAGGAAATTCACCAAAATCTACATTTCTGACATTGGTTGCCATATGTCTGGATTTTCCCAGACATTTAAGCAGTTTCTGCCTGGACACTGTTTCCAATGGCTGAACCCCAACAATGTCTGGGAAATTCCAGAAGTATGGCAGCCCTAAATGATGCAACCATTAGAAGACATCTGAGGGCAACCCTGTATGGGAAAGTTTTTTATTGTTTAATGTTCTATTATGTTTTTATATACGTTGGAAGCCCTCGGAGTAGCTGGAGCAACCCAGTCCTATGGGTGGGATATAAATAATAAAACTATTATTATTAATACCTCTACTTTCATCAGAGAAATGTTGGAGGATATGTGAGCTGGGGCTCTGAACTTCTGCCCTGAAGCCCAGAGCTGGTGACACCACTTCAGGTTGCTGTGAAACTTAGGAAACACTGCATGAAAGCAATTGACTGAAAGAGGAGTGCCCCAGAGGAGGAAAAGGTGGGTGGCGGAGTTGGAAAGGAGACAGACTGTCCATGTTCTCTTCTGACATTTGGAAGGAAAAAAAAGAAACTTTAATGTTATTTCAAAATAATGAATTTGATTCCTGGTCCTTCTAATGCTGTTATTTCTGCTGTGTTGTAAAAGTGCAGCACTGGGGAGCAGGCCTGTGATTGGATTATAATGCCTCTGCATTTTAAACCACACTAGGCAAGGAGGGATAATTGAATATGCAGCTCGGAGACATGGTCCCCTACTTTAGCAATCAACTTCTGTTTCTTTTCAAGTCCGTTGAGGATAGTGTCACCTGGCCCTGTTGCTATCTCAGCCGTGCCGCTCACGCTTTCACATGTATTAGTCTGCCAGAGACACTGTTGGTGTTAAGAGTCTAGTGCGAGGCAGTACATTACAAGGAAGGTTGTCGGAAGGATGGGCGCAGATGAGGGGAAGCTGCTATTTTGAGAGAAAACTAAATGTAGAGCAAAGTTTCTCCCCAAAGTATATTAAGAACAGGCATCAGGCAGGTTGTTCAAAATATTGCCCACCACTGGAAGACTAATGCTAGCGGCTAATGATATTTCACAGTCACTGAATTTGTGGCTGATTAGGTTTCCAGCGTTGCTTCTTCTTTTGAGGGGACAATTCAAAGTACACTTTTCAATCTTTAGAACTCTAAAGCTGCATACACAAGGCATTTCATTCTCGAATCAATGGAGACAATGTACTCTCTAAGGCATGGAATATGGATTTTCATAGTCTAATTAGAATAAGGACTATATCCAGTGCTTTTTTTCTGGGGGGGACGCAGGGGTATGCATACCCCTAAACTTTTTGTGAATCTAATGGGAGAAGAAACTAAATTTTTTAATTTTTTTAGTTTCTTCTCTAGCACGGTGAATCGTCAGTTCCGTTCCTACCCCTGATGGCGGCCTCCTTTCCTGTCACGGTGTTCCCTGGGTCTCAGATGGAAGTGTTTAATGTGTGAAGTAGGAGTTGGAATCTAGCACGGTGATTGGTCAGTTTCGTTGTTGCCACCTCCAATGGCAGCTTCCTTTCCTTTCCTCTCCTGGTGATTTTCTTGAGTCAAAATGATAGTACCTCTAAACTATAACTTATGTGGGTTTGGAAACAAGTCTACTGGCAGTTTAGGGTAGTGTGGATGGTTCCCCTGCACAGGCGTCAATCAATCAATCAATCAATAGACTTTATTTGTGTAGCTGACAGGCCATAGCATCAAAGGACGAACACCGACAAAAATACATTACAAAAATAGTTACCATAAAATCTTATGACCTGTTAAAACCCTAGGTAGAAGCTGGATTATCATTCATCAATGACCTTCTGTCCCATGGGCAGCGGCCTTTTCTCTGATAGATTGTTCCAGGTCAGTTAAGTAAATAGACCAGCCAAATTGAAAGATTATAAATATAAATATAACCTCGGAGGGATGGTCAGGACAGGGAGAAAGAGAATAATAACCAGATGCAGATAAATTAATAATCTCAGTATTTAAAACTTGGCAGAGGTAATAAAGTAATAATAATAAAACATAATGATAATAGTAATAAGATCCTAGGCGAGGAATCCGGGTGACGACACTGATGTCATTCAGATAGCAGCTCTCAGTCTCATTGCTCTCTCCCCCATGGACCCCATGGACCAGAGCACGCCAGGCACACCTATCCTCCACTGCCTCCTGCAGCATGGTCAAACTCATGCTGGTAGCCTCGAAAACACCGTCCAACCATCTCGTCCTCTGTCATCCCCTTCTTCTTGTGCCCTCAATCTTTCCCAACATCAGGGTCTTTTCCAGGGAGTCTTCTCTTCTCATGAGGTGGCCAAAGTATTGGAGCCTCAGCTTCACGATCTGTCCTTCCAGTGAGCACTCAGGGCTGATTTCCTTAAGAACGGAGAGGTCTGATCTTCTTGCAGTCCATGGGACTCTCAAGAGTCTCCTCCAGCACCATAATCCAAAAGCATCAATTCTTCGGCGATCAGCCTTCTTTATGGTCCAGCTCTCATTTCCATACATCACTACTGGGAAAACCATAGTTTTAACTATACGGACCTTTGTTGGCAAGGTGATGTCTCTGCTTTTTAAGATGGAGTTTTCTTGGCAGGGATACTGGAGTGGCTTGCTGGTTCCTGCTTCAGGTGAATCACGTTTGGTCAAAACTCTCCACTATGACCTATCCATCTTGGGTGGCCCTGCACAGCATAGCTCATAGCTTCTCTGAGTTATTCAAGGCCCTTGATCCATGAAGGGGTGACACTATAATATATGCCAATAGTTTTATTTTCTGTTAGAAGTTGACTTCCTTTAGTAATGTCTTCTTTTGATTTTTTTGGATAACTTTGCTGTGTTAAATGTGCATTCTGTAGTTGACCTCCTTTGCAATGTTTTATTTTGAAAATTTTTAGTTTCCTGTTAATTATGTTGCCTTCAATTTATACTTTGATGTTTTAATGTGTTGTTAACTGCTTTGAGATTTTGTTTTATAAAAATATAAAGTGGTATAAACATGAAATGAATAAAATGAATAATGTGTTCTGATATTTTGATTTTATTATTTTAGTTGTAGCATATCTTGTTTTCAAGTGTGATTTTTTTTTACCCTCCCTGTGAAAATTCATTGAAGTGCCAGCTATAAATAAGACAATGATGATTTATGTATTGTTGTTATGTATAAGAAAATGGATTTTTAAATGAGCATTCACATCCCATACAAAAAGCAAAGGAATACTATGAATTGTCCATAAGGCCTCACACTGATTTGGGGATATGTCTCATTCAACAGTGGTATTTACTTCAAAAGTAAAGATGCATTCAGTAAGTGTCCTGTCCCCCTACAGGTTCCAGATTTGGACCAAGTTTGAAGTTCAGGCTAGATTGCTTTTGACACAAGAAGAAGATGCAAGAATTAAAATAGCAAGAGAACTGGTAAAGTTGGAGTGAGATGCCTACTCTGACACTCATGAAATCAAACCTCCCCCCCACACTTCTAATTAACTGCTCTGAAATCATGTGTCCTACACAGTATCCCTCTGTCCATCTTTTTGTACTGAAAGAGTGAGAGGGAAATCCATCCCTTTAACTCTGACTGTCCCTTTAACTCTGGCTGTACATTAAGAAGCAATCAATGTGAATTGCGTGATATTGAGCATGCACCCTACGGAACAGACATGGTAGATGCTGGAGCGAACTGGGTGGGGGAAAATGTATCACCCTTAAAATACCTGGATGTTTCTGCTAGGAGATTATATTGTGGAACCGTCTCAGTTCTCAGATCCCCAATGAAGAGCAGTGTTCATATGTGGGGAATGGAAGACCATTTTATACTACTAATTGATGTGCTCGGGTTTGGGCCAGAGGAGCTTGATGTGGAACTGATATTCTTTAACAAATCAAAAGTGTCTTCTGCTTCCTGGGGAAATGCATAATTGGGCGGCTGGCTCACATCTCTCTTGCATTTTGCTCCAGTTTTGGAACTACCGTATTTTTCGCTCTATAAGACGCACCAGACCACAAGACGCACCTAGTTTTTGGAGGAGAAAAACAAGAAAAAAAAAATTCTGAATCTCAGAAGTCAGAACAGCAAGAGGGATCGCTGCAGTCAGGGAGCTTCTTGTATGTGTGTCAGCTCCCCATGTGATTTACAACTCAAATGCTTAGACCTTGCCCCATTGTGTAGATTGTGTGGGAATGTGATGGCAGGTGTTGGGCCAGTAATCACACTCTCATTCTCTCCCTCTCGTGTGAGTGTCATTGTGTGAAGGGAGAAGATGTGAAAAGGAGTCTACTTAAATTGGAATTTGGGAGGGTGTGGAATCCAGGGCAGAGTTGAATCCATGGAACTATAAAGGAACATAGTGTGGGCAATTGTTGTAAACCAAACCACAGCACCACAGCTGGACGGGGTCTGTGCAGGGGTGCCAACTTAAATAAAATATGAGGGGGGGAGGTAAGTCCCACTCCGCATAATGGATCACATGACATGGTGCGTGCACACACACCATTTGAATGGCAATGCCCATCAACTTTGGAGAGGCCCAGCCCCCTCAAATATTTTATTTGGGGGCTTAAGCCCCCATAGCCCCTAGAGTTAGTGAGATGCAGGAGTTCAAAGGAAGTATCCCAAAGATACCAGAAAGGCCACTTCTAATGCTTATGGAAGAAAAGTATAGGCTTACCACAAAACAACCTGCTAGTTCTCCATGACCCGGCTCAAAGCCGTTTGTGGGATGGACTCCACAGCAAGGAGTTGGCTTGTCAACACCCAAGCAGCCACCTGGTCAGCCACCTGACCATAGGCTGCAGGTGTCCCATACCCAAACATTGCAGATAGTACCTCTTCTGGGCTCTGAGCCCAACATCCCAGTTCCCACAGGTAAGGCTGACATCAAAACAAACCAATGAAGGTATATCAAAGCAGGCATAGCAACTACCAATTAATTGTAGGGTTATCTTGAGGTTTTACACTTTGGGGGGGACACTTGATCTGCAAGGATAAAGTATTGGCTTTGGTTGCGTTATTTTATTTTACTGTGAGTCATAGTATGTCACCATCACATGCTAGGTTACCCTGCCTGAGCAGGGTGTGACATTGCTACCACAGATATGATACTCTTGTGACTCCTTTTAGCGGTTCCTCTTCCTGTGACTACATTTGCTTTGTGAAATACAGGAACAGCCTTGAGACTTTTTTTGCATCCAGCCTCCATGTAACATTGTAGAAAGTAATGCGGATGAGTCGATTGTTATGCAGCCATCTGCCCACGCCTGGCTCTGCAGATCATGCCAACAGAACATGTGTTGACATTCAGACAGGAGGGGGAAAGAGTCTGATTATGCTTGCGAAAATATTATATAGTATTTCGGGCAGATAGCAGTTCACTGGCATGGAAATGCACACAACTCCATTTGTGGTACCTGTGAAGTTAAAATAAAAAACCAACATTGAAAAACACCTTCACCCTACATTTCATGAATACAGACTTCATTTTTAGAAAAGCTAATGGTCATGACTGAAGTCTTAAGGTGCTCCTATGTGCGTCATGGAGCTTCCTTTAAACAAAACCCACCCTTTCACTGCAAAAGGAAGAAATCTGCTATTCATTTTCTTTTGTGTGCCTGCATTTCAAAACTGATAAACCGCTTTTAAAATGTTGGCAATTGGTGACCATATTATGAAAAGCAGTGCTATTTTAGCTACTGTTATCTGAGTCATTTGTTTAAGTAAAACATTTTTACATAACCCTTCAGTTGAAAAGCTTCCCAGAGCTGATTACAGAGCAATAAACAACAAGGCGGTCATTGCCTTCAGGCATATTGCAGTCTAAAAGTCACAACACAAAAGGAAAGAGAGAGGAGGAGGAAGGAGTGAAAGCCAAGCCAAACAACAGGGTTTTTTTTTGTTTGTTTGTTTTTAGAGATACAGTCTCCTGATTAGGAACAGTGGTGTCCAAACTTTTTTCAAAGAGGGCCAGATTTGATGAAGTGAAGGGCCGTGAGGGCTGACCAAAGTTGTTAACCACAGGGGCCGGATTAAACTGATTAGGCCCCCAAAATGGACTTTGGACATGCCTGGATTAGTGGGATAAAAACTGTTCAGGGAGAGGAAGGAGCTGGCCTCTAAGCAGACCCAATGGAGTTAAAGTGCTAATGACCTGTGATAGCATACAGTAGTGATAAACTGAAACTCTATCCATTCATTTGCTGCTACAGAGTTTTTTAAAGATGCTGAATGCAAAATACTTCCATATAAGATATACTCAAGCTATTCTGAAACAAATAAGCAAAGCAAACAATAAGTTTCCAAGGAACTGCAACTTAGATAATGGCACTTGGGATCAAAGAAAAGTTGGGGGGGGGGGGAATATCATCTACATGGCCTGTGTAATGTGATGGCGACCACCATCATTTTCTACTGTAATCTTTTAGGTACATCAGCAATTGCTGCTGGCAAAAAAACATCATTTCTGCTTTGATGGAACAGTTATGCTAAGACGCAAATATGCAATGACATCTCACAGTATTGGTTATTTTTCTTTTCTCTTCTTAAATGATGGTATTAAAATGAATGTAAGAGAGAATTTTATTGCACATTGCATGAGTATCATGTTCTGTTATTAAATGATGTGATTTTATAAAATGTGCACAAATGTTGGTAATAAAGATGACAAAATTCCTCTGCAGCTTGTTTGATTGAGGTGTGATTCTCCACCAAGACACTATTTTTATCATCTCCTGTTAATCACACGTGAAGTGTCATATTCAAATCACATGCTTTGACTCCCCAAGCAATGTAATCTTGAATGTGCCTAACCTTTGCTGCGAATCTTAGCCCTGATACTGAAATCTTCTTCAAAACATAGTTAGAAGCAAGTTTCAGCTTCTGATTTGAAGCTAACGATGGTTATTGTTGAACTCGGTGCAGACGGGCATCCCATAATTAGCCACAAAAAGGAATGAAAGAAGAAAATACAAACAACATAGGAAAGTAGGAGCTTACTGAAGTGTAGATGGGTTCCCACAAGGCAAGACACAGTGATAACAGCAATAACCTTTATTAAACTAACAGAACTGGACAACAGGGGCAAAGCAACTGTTTGTATACATTTCTGAAGGCCTGGGTCACTCCCACTCTCAACATGATTGGCTGTCTAAACTTCCAAGCTGCGAATCATGACTTAGAGTTTAAGGGCCAATGCCAGAGGCCCAAATCCTGAAATGTTCTGTGATTGGATATCATGTATTGAATCAGAACACAGGGGCTCAAATTCCTTAGTCCAGACTCAAGCTCAGGCAAACACAGACCACTTACAAATCTAAAGGGCATGTAGGAGAAGGCAGCAGTGGGAAGAATTCATGAGCTTCAGGACACCCTAGTCCTGATCTCTAAGCTTTGCTTAAGAACTGGGAAATATGACTGCATTGTAAAAGTCTGTCCCATCCAAGGGAGGGTAGGAAACTTTGCTATTATTCTTATTTGTCTGCATTGGGTGCTTCAGAAGCTCTGCACACCTGGCTTGCCTATATTAGACAAATCCCAGTGGCTATGTGGAGTTATGAAGCCGGATCAGACTGAGGGCAATGATCCCTGACCTCATTCTTGTGAGTAAACATGATGAGAGAAATGGCGCGTCTCAACAGTACCAAGGAACACTCTTGCTGCCCCTTCCAGGACCACACAGGCAGATATAGAGGACAAAGGGAAAAGGCAGACGTGTGTATTTGTGTAATATCTTTTGCTCTCTCAAATTAGCACTTTTGAGCACATCTGTTTAGCTTTGTGCATGAGCGTTCTGTCAGAATTTGATGGTTTGCAGTGTCAGACTTCATTAAAATTACTTGTAAGATCAACAGAAATTATTTATTTTGTCAGGCTCCAGATGCAGATTGCCTACTAGGACAACTGGGAGGTGGTTGATCAGTAGTGGGACTTGCTGTTGGCTTGATATCGATTCTAATACTGGTTTTATTGTGTTTTATAAAATGGCCATTTCACAGAAGAGGTGGTGATGCACAGACCTCTCCCCCCCCCCCCCAGGCAAAAGACCTACGCACTTCAAGCAAATAAAACACAGGCAAAAAACCCCCAACCCCAGGTACCCCCCCAACAGAACAACCCTCAGTTTCTTTAAAAAATAAATAATTTGACAGAAAGGTGTAGTGTCCATTGTGCAGGTGCAGAAGATTTGCAGCTGTTTTTCCTCCCAGTGCTTTTTACCTGATTTTGATACTCAAGATTATCAGTCCACTTTTATTGGAAGCCTTGGCTCAGTTTTTAAAGTACATGTTTGGAAATATCACCATGCCCTTTAGGCCATGTGTTTTCTTAGATATGACTTGACTGCACATCTATCCTCAAGTGGCCCATGTTTACTGGAGACTGGGTTGAGCGAAGTTATGCCCAGAAGTTCCTTCCAGCACCATCAGTGTAACAGACTTAGTTATTCCAGCTATATCGTATTACCTGTATGAAATCATCCTGAAACAATCAGCTGCATACCTGATTTCCTAAACCTATTGGCGGAATCTCATTGAGATTTGTCTATTGCATTCGGCTATTCTCCAGAGAAGCCTAACTTATGAACCTGAATGGGAAGAAACCTGTTTCTCTTAAACGGTCTCCTTCTGGCTGATTTGCCTCATATTCTCAGGAAATCTCGTGGAAAAGATTTGTCTCTTACTAAGGAAGCATATTGGAAACTGGAGCCAAACTCTTGTTTTCATCTTCTCTCTCTCTCTCTCTCTCTCTCTCTCTCTCTCTCTCTCTCTCTCTCTCCACCCCCTGGCTTCCCCCACAAAGCACAAACAAGGCAGCTCTTTCAAGTACATCAGACACTTCAAAAGAGCCAGCATGTTTTAATAGAAACATGATGAGTGTTCAGGGGATGAAGTTGTCCTAATGGGCTGGTACATCACACCATTATACCCCAAAAGCAATTACAAACTTGTAGCAGGTACAGATTGGGGATTTGTGATAGACTTCATTTAAGTCGAAAGCAACTGCATCTTGTTGACACATCTTAAATCATAAGTAAGGTTTATGTTCTGTCACTTTTCCTGTGCTTCACTGAAGCGTTAATGGCAAATCTTGATGATAAAAAGGCCGACATGTAACTAAGTAGTAAACCTGTCCATTTATTTATTTCATTTCATTTGACTCGGTAGATTGGTGTGTGTTTTTTCGTCTCTTAAATGTCAGTCTTCCATTCCATATTGGGCGTTTACTTTTATTGTAGTATCACTGGTATTTGTTTCATTGATTCCAACTTTTGAGGTGTCTTATGTATTTCAAAAGTGGATAGAGTGTATTATGATTGGGTTTCATGCCTGCATCATGCTCAAGTCATGTTCCCAGTGTATCTGCGTAGGACAATCAGTGGTGCCTGATAACATTCACCATGGAAAGCAGCCTTGTGAACACCCACTAATGCCCTCCAGATTTGTTGAATGTGCTGGCAGGGCTGATGGGAGTCATGGGTTGACATGTGTGTCCTCTTTTTCCAGGACACATCCTCTTTTTCAGGGGTAAAAATCTGAGACAAATTGAATTTATTTGCTTTGAATGGCGTCCTCTTTTTTGCTCTTCAAAATATGGCAACCCTAGAGTTGTAGTTCAAACCATCTGGAGAGAACCGTGTTAGTGAAGGCTGCATTGGTGAATGCCTTCAGTCCTTAGGTTCTAATGTTCACAGTGAGATTTATTTATTTCTTCTCCACATTTTTTCTGTTAGGACACCTTCTGCTAAAGAAATTGTAACCCAAGCAATGGGAAGGGATACAGTGGAAGAGTTACTGGCCAATTGTTCTCGGTGGTTAATGTGGTGTTAGTGATAGGGAAGGAATGACATTGTTCCCAGTTATGAGACATTTGGAACACCAGTAGCCTTTCAGGCAAACAGAAGCAAAATACGTAATTAACAGGGTAGAAGGAAATACGCATGCTTTTTAATATGTTTATATGATTGTCAATGTATTGACAGCAAGTATTCAGAAAAAAAGGTACAGTCCTGTCAGGATGCAGGATGATTCTTATGTACATACTACACTGATTTATTTATTTTTACTGCTTTTAATCTGCTTTTCTGTTATTTATCGTGATATTTAAGATTTTTATTTATTTATTTGAGAGCCACCTTGCTGGCTATTGTGGCAGAAAGGTGGTACCGAAAAATCTGCTAAGGGAACAAACAAAACACTCGGCCTATATCAAAATCAGATGAACGTGGGAGAAATGCGTTGTTTGACTGCTTCTCCACACAAGTTCATGGAAGGCCAGCATATTATGGAGAAAGCTAGGCTTGGGTCCTTCTTCCTGACATGCAAACTTTCTCTGGAAGCGTTCAAATAAGCAGTGCCCCCTACTTGTATTGTGAAACAGTACATTCCTAAGATTGGTAGCATGAGGTGCCAGTGTGGTGTAGTGGTTAAGAGCGGTAGTCACGTAATCTGGGGAACCGGGTTCGCGTCTCCGCTCCTCCACATGCAGCTGCTGGGTGACCTTGGGCCAGTCACACTTCTTGAAGTCTCTCAGCCCCACTCACCTCACAGAGTGTTTGTTGTGCAGGAGGAAGGGAAAGGAGATTGTTAGCTGCTTTGAGACTCCTGAAGGGGAGTGAAAGGCAGGATATCAAATCCAAACTCTTCTTCTTCTTCTTCTTCTTCTTTCTGAACCTGTGGGTTGTAGTGTCATCAGCCCAATCCTGTGGCATGCTCTTCCCATTGAGATTCAGCAAGCACCTTCTGTTTTTGGTTTCAAACATATTCAAACTTTTCTATGTCATTATGCAGGCAATTAACAAAATATATTTTTGTAAATATTAGATGATCTCCAGTTATTATTATTATTATTATACTATATATATATTTGTTGTTGACTGCTTTGATTTTTTGTGGACTTAGCGGTATACAATTTTATATATATATGTAAAGCAATAAATGAATAAAGTGTACATTGATGTGACAATTTTGTATTTAAAGATCTAGCTTAGTTAGTCATTTTTGTTTCATACACTTTGTACATACAGGAGAAAAACATTGCAGTGAGGCAGGCAAGCGAGACGGGTGAAATCTGCAAAGCACGCCACACAAAGAATCGCTGGTCTGAAAATCAGGACTAAAAAGGAGACTAAAGACACTAATAACAAGATACAAATATGGCAAGGCATGAACTCTGTGATTGACTCATGGCACTCAGCAGAAGGGTCTGAAAAGAATAAAACTCATTTGTGTGCAGTGGGCCAAAAATAAGGATACCAGGAATTCAAAGAGCTAGGCAGAAAAATCTCACCTGGGCAAATATGGAACAATGCTTTGGTGGGGGTTGAGGGGGAAGAGGGTTAATGGTAGAAAATCCTGGCCAGGATATTGCGAGCATAAAAGTAGGAGGCCCAGTCTTCCTACTGACACAATATGAAGAAGATACCGCAAACTTTGTCCTTATATCAGGCGAGGATGGAAGATAGTAATGACAGGATTCCTGACTGACACTTGGCACTAGTTAGAGGAGTCCTGAAGTCACTTTCAGAAGAAGGATTGGTGACATGTTTGATACTCTGATAATGAACTAACTGTATCAAATTTACCCATGTGGAGTTAGAAATGGCAGCTGCTTTTTTTTTTTTTAACCAATTAGTGATCTCATGAGAATCGTGCAGAGCTGCTATAGGTAGTGAGACAGCCCAACATCCCAAGAGATAGTGTCAGGCCTGAAAGTGATATGTCAGTGGCTTCCTGAATGGGCTTCGATGCTCACCTGAGTGACTCCAAGTAGAACAAAATGTCAAGTTTGAGGGAGAAAGTTTGTGCCTGAAGAAATGTACCCTCCCAAGTGTACAGCTGATGACAGACAGAAAGGGAGAAAGTGAGCAACCCTAAAGGCGAAATAAAAAATATATAAATAAATAAACTGAAAGACTTGGTGATTGGTCTCAGGGCACACCACACAGCTCTACTGATTATGTTAAAGAGGGTCTGATCCTGAGTATTACCTGGACAAGATGGGAGGCCACCTGAAAGCAATGAACTGCCATGGCAAAATTGTGGAATAGCAGTGGCGGGGGGAGTATACATAATTCATTGTGAGTTGTCAATGGGCAGAATAGTTGCTTATTAGGAGGGTCAACTTAACAATAGTAGTTACCTTCAGATTGGTGTGCAACTTGCTGAATGCCTCAGAAATCCTCTAGAGGCTTCTAAACACTGTCTTCCGGCTGGACGACGGTGAATGAATGGCTGTTGAGCTGAATGTGCTTAAATCAGGGACCCCACCTTATTATGGTTTCCAGTGGTAAGAAGGATTCTAAGCACGTTCACCGCCAAATGCTTGTAATCCCATTTCCCGCCTTCCTTCTCAATGTCAGAATGTCTGAACTATAGCCAACAAATCCAGGGAAGGTCTTACTAGTACCTATTTGCTCTTTAGCACAGATAGTGCATTCACTTCAAATGACTGAAGAAGCCTATGGTCTCTTTTCTGGACCAGATACAGTGGTACCTTGGTTCTCAAACTTGATCCGTTCTGGAAGTCTGTTCCAAAACCAAAGCGTTCCAAAACCAAGGCGTGCTTTCCCATAGAAAGTAATGCAAAACAGATTAATCCATTCCAGACCTTTAAAATAACCCCTAAAACAGCAATTTAACATAATTTTACTATCTAACGAGACCATTGATCCATAAAAGGAAAGCAATAATCAATGTACTGTACTATGAAATAAATCAAACAGTATTGTAGATGATAAAAATGAAAATTATTATTTTTTCTTACCTGCACTGATGATAGTCATTGTTTGGATGGGGGGCTTTTATCCATTTCTGCAGTCACACAATCAATCAATTAGTAGCTGATCTGGGTTCCACACAGTCACAAAAACAAATTGACCGAAAATGCCTCAAAAACAAAAACGCAAAATAAATAGCAAAAACAAAAGCGCCAGACTTAATCCATTCCAGAAGTCCATTTGACTTTCGAAGTGTTCAAAAACCAAGGCGCAGCTTCTGATTGGTGCAGGCGCCCCAGAAACAATAGCCAACAGTCACATTGGATGTTCGTCTTCTGAAAAATATTCAACAACCAGAACACTTACTTCCGGGTTTTCGGCGTTTGGGAACCAAGGTACCACTGTATGCATATGTACTCAGTGCTGTACAAATGGTTTAGAGCAGTGACAGCTGGTAGCTCCTGGACCTGGTGGGGTGTCCTGTGGCCAAGGAGGTCATGTAGGCAGGACCAATTAGGTCACATGGGTGGGGCCAAGGAGGGGCCAAGCTATTCTGGTTTTCTTCCCATCCTCCTCCTTTGCAAAGGTGTGGATACAAAAGCACTGACGTTGTATAACTTAGTGCCTTAGTAAACCAAAAAGTATCTCGCCTGGGGTTAGTGGGGGTCCCTGATGTCACAATTTTGGTGTGGATTAATGTCACAATAGTTATACATTACTCAGAAGTAAGCTCCACCAGATTCCTTAGGGATAGCTCTCAGATAGGACAGGAGTCTGAATTGGGTAGTCTCAAAGGTGCCATAAAGAATTGTTAACAAGGTCCCCTACTAAACTTTCAGACAAAATAATCTCCTGTCTTACCCGAGCCTTTTGTATGGGAGAGAGTTGCTGGAGACAGGGATGGGACCTCCTGGTTGTGATTATTTTGATTGGCTACGTGGAAGAGATGGGCAGAATCATGATCTAGTAAGCTGCTCAGTCATTGGAAATGTGTTAATAATGACTGTGAGTGACAGGAGTAAGTCTGGGCTATGGCCTTTGTGGGTTTTTGTGGGTATGGGGCCCAGTACCATAGGAGGGTTATGCCACACTTTGCCAAACAGAGGAACCTCCACTTGGTTTGGAGCTATCAGCTTTGATATCACCAGTTACAGTCAATTCGCAGCCACACAATACACTTAGAGTGTTCTTATTAACATGCATGGGGTGTCCCCAACCCAAGAATCCTGGGAACTGCAGTTTGTGAAGGTTGCTGAGAGTTGTTAGGAGACTTCTCAAAGAGCTCCTGTTCCCATCATGGCCACTCTCTTAGGGTGCCAAGTTTGGGTAGTAGCAAACATGCAAACATGGCAATTTGTACAAGCAAACACATTATTTTCATTCAGAGCACATATCAGAAAGATGAAGTGATAGATGCACTGAACATTATTAGCATCCCATTTATAAACTCAGTGACAGCATTAGGATCTGGGGTAGGGTTATTATGTGCAAAAGTAATAGGCAGCATTTGCATCTATAGTGAGCCCTAGCAAAGAATTCGGGCCACACTAAGTTCATTTAACAGTATTTCACATCTTCTAAAACTCGAATTGTGTAGCATGCAAAACAATTTATATTTTATCTGTACCATCTAATTAATTAAATGGCCCCAGAGTAGCAGACTCACAAATCTCGTTAATAGCTGAATACTGAAATAAAGGCTGTTCACCCCTACTAGAATAATATTTGCATATCCCCACCTGTGATGGGTAATAAGTACCTGCCACAAATCAGAATTATGAATTTTGTACGCCTAACAAAACCGCAGGGGAAATTATACCTCAGACATTCCATAATAATTGCAGCTAAGCTGTTTAGTGCCATCCACTTATTCTGCCTGAAGTGTTTAAAACAGCAACAGTTGTAAATGAATTCAGGCACATATCCAAGGAAGAATGTTTTTTAAAAAGTTTCCTCTGTCTTACCATATGTATTTATCTTTCTAAAAATGTTCAGCTGTGCATTGTAACACACACACACTTTAAACCTGAAAAAAAATGTCAAAAGACTTTAAATTATGGTGGTTTGGGATGACTGTTGTGTTGTTTCTTTAGCGTTTTTAGTACAAAAGTCTAGAAAATGCCCCAAACCGTATTTGTTTTATCAGTTACCTAGAGCTAATATAGTGCTATATAAATAAACCGGCCTAGTAGCTTGATTTAACAGTGCTTTCTTCCCAAATAATCCAAATTCTGCAGGGGAGTATTAAGCGTAAAATGTTGCACAGAACTATATTGCAATGTAGATATTTTTTTCATAGGCTTGGGAATTGGGGATGGTAAGGGCAGACAAGTAGAAGTTGCCTCTGGTTTATTTATTTTCCTGTCAGGAGAAGAAACTATATCCTGGAAGGCAGCCAGAATACGGGATGGGTGGAGGGGAGCGCTGATAAGCTTGTGGTTTGACTTTCCCCCTAGAAATATAAAAGCACAAAAAAGCAGCATTTTATATTCCACATAGCAAATAGAATCCCTAAGGACTCTCAGGGGCCCAAAATATGCAAAAGCTTATTAAGGTAAAATGTTTCAAATACTGTACACCCTTCTTTTGGCAAAGCACTGTTGAAGTCTCTCACACAGAAGGCCTAGGATGAGCCATTCTTTCTTCACAGTTTCACCTCAGAGATTGTATTATTTATCTGCCATTATTACTGTCATCTTAATTCCCCTTCATGGTTTCTGCATACCTAAAGCAACTCCCTTAGAATGCAGGAGTACATTACTTTGTAAACTAAAAAGATACATACCCTCTAACATTTTTCGATGAAAATAGGGACGTCCTATTTAATAATAATAATAATAATAATAATAATAATAATAATAATAATACATCATCCACCTGACTGGGTTGCCCCAGCCACTGTGGGTGGCTTCCATCATATTAAAACATTAAACAACTTCCCTATTTCCCTATGAAGACAGGAGTGCCTGGCGTGCTCTGGTCCATGGGGTCACGAAGAGTCAGACACGACTAAACAGCTAAACAACAATTTCCCTATACTGGGCTGCCTTCAGATGTCTTCTAAAGGTTGTATAGTTACTTCTCTCCTTGGCTCGGAGGTCGTATATCTCAATATGCTCCAACATTTATCCAATGAAAATAGGAACGTCCTACGATACCCTCCAACATTTCTGTTAGGATTGCCAAGAATGCATGCTCATACAAAGATATTTTAAAAAATGGAGAAGTGTGCATGCACACGAAAGCTCATACCAATAACAAACTTAGTTGGTCTCTAAGATGCTACTGGAAGGAATTTTTTTAATTAAAAAATGCCCTTATACTCCATTGTGATCTGCCATTTTGTTGCCCCTAAAAGCGAAGGCAGCAATGCTATGTACTTGTGAATGGGGAAGTCTACCAGCAATGTGTTATGCATGTGTGTGAGCACATTTTTAAATGAGTTGGAGCATAATAATAATAATAATAATAATAATAATAATAATAATAATAATAATAATAATTTTATTATTCGTATGCCACCTATCTGACTGGGTTGCCCCAGCCATTCTGGGTGGATCCCAGCAGAATATTAAAAACATGCTAAAACATCAAACATTAAAAACTTCCCTAAACAGGGCTGCCTTCAGATGGATTTGTTTGTCTAAACAACACAAGGCAAGTCCTTCAAAACATTCCTGCTACTTCACTGCACTCTTGAAAAAATAGCCCAAAGCTCTCCAAAATGGGGAAAGGGAAGAGCCATTTTGGCTCAGACCTATTAAAGATATTTTGTGGTGAATATTGATATTCACATAAGAATGCTGGCAATTCCAGATAATTTCAGCTGCAGCTCTCCAGTGCTTCAGGCAAAGGTCTTTCCTACTGCATTAAATCCTTTTAACTGGAGATGTCCCAAGATTGAACATAGAACCTTCTGCACACAAAGCATGGGCTCATCAAATGCCACATATTTCCTCAGTTTCTGTACACACACAAGTGAATATTAAGAACCACATTTCTGTGACTGTCATCATTCACTGGTCTTATCTTTAGGTTTTCAGACATTTGTGACATCTGTCTGGGATTGGTAACATTTGTGTGACATATTATAAATGTTAATATGTCACCTAATTGTGGATATTCTCTGTAACATGCCCATGCCTGTATCTGCCCTACATTTTTAGCCTCTTTGGGGTTTTTGCTGCAGTCAAGAAACGCCTGTAAAATAACTGTCACCTCTTATGACTGCCGAAATGTTAAAACGTCCACTATCTGCGCATTTTTCATTGCAAATAAGTATAGTGATAGCTGATAATACTTTAATTAAGACACTAGCCACCCCTTTCTTAAAAGTTGGTAATTTGCAGACACGGCCTAGGGTCACATGGGGCTGTTGAAGCAGGGGAAGTCTTAAAACTGCCGACAGAAGCTCTGTTTTATGCCAGTTCTCATTCTGATGTTTTGTGGACCCCAAATCATTACAATGAGGATTTTGTGGGCCAAAATAGAGGTGATAAGCAAAATCTGAAAGAGATATGGCAAGAGCTTCCCAGAGTACCCTGGGAAGACAAACTGGTTGTTACACCACTCTGGGAATTGTAGCTTTGTGAGGGGAATAGGAGTCTCCAAAGAACTCTCATCATCCTGAACAATCTACAGTTCCCAGTATTCTTGGGTGAAAACCATAACCACTAAAGTAGTACAGTGGTACCTCGGGTTAAGTACTTAATTCGTACTTAACCTGGAACTGTTCTTAACCTGAAGCACCACTTTAGCTAATGGGGCCTCCTGCTGCCGCTGCGCTGTCGGAGCACGATTTCTGTTCTCATCCTGAAGCAAAGTTCTTAACCCGAGGTATTATTTCTGGGTTAGCGGAGTCTGTAACCTGAAACGTATGTAACCTGAAGCGTATGTAACCCAAGGCACCACTGTACAATAAAGTTTTGAACATAGAGTGTAGATGGGGCCCAATAAGCAGAACCAACAAGGGCTTCCCAGCTCCATCGCCCAGCCTAGCTCAGCACACTGTGGGCATCAAGGAAAGTCACTGAGGGCCCAACTAGACATGACCTTTAAAAAACAACAACCCCTAAATAGATGAAGAGGGAGCAGCAACTTTGGGGCCATGACATGGGGGGTAGAGCAGGGAGAAGCACCTCCTTAGAATGAGACACACACTGCCTTCGTGGCACCAATGGAAGCTTCCCTCCTATTGTGAATGGCAGACACATGGGGTCTGAATCAGATAGGTACTGAAGTAGGGGCAAAGGATTTAAGCTTCCCCACGCTTCCCCAATGGGACAGTCTTGATTTAGATCTGCTGCTGCACACACTGTGTATTTATTTACTTATAAACCATCTATCATCCCACATCTCTAGCTGCAGATATTCTCAAATAATCCCCAGGGCCCCAGAAGCATATGGCGGCTCAAAGTTCCCATTGGACAGCATGATGCCCTTTGCTGAGGCCTACCCAGGAGGAGGAAGCAAGAACCAACATTTGTTCCTGATCAGGACCTTACTGATGCTTCACAGAGCCAGCTGTTGCAGATAAGAGAAGAATCTAAGCCATGCAGTGGCCATGATGGAAATGGGATACCCTTTCAAATCAGTACTGCCTATCTACCCCAGTCCTTTGATTCCTTCTGTGTCTTGTAGCTGATGGAATTACACAGTCTATGCTGAGTTCCATGAGATGCGGGTGGCGCTGTGGGTTAAACCACAGAGCCTAGGACTTGCCGATCAGAACGTCAGCTGTTTGAATCCCTGCGACGGGGTGAGCTCCCGTTGCTTGGTCCCTGCTCCTGCCAACCTAGCAGTTCGAAAGCACGTCAAAATGCAAGTAGATAGACACCGTTCCTGTGGGAAGGTAAACGGCGTTTTCGTGCGCTGCTCTGGTTCGCCAGAAGCGGCTTAGTCCTGCTGGCCACATGAAGGAAGCTGTACGCTGGCTCCCTCGGCCAATAAAGCGAGATGAGCGCCGCAACCCCAGAGTCGGCCACGACTGGTCAGGGGTCCCTTTACCTTTACCTATGCGGAGTTCCAGGCTCCAGCAGCCATGTTGTTGTTTGACTGCTACAGGAGCATACATAATTGTGTGCAGATGTCCACTATTACACACCACACTGGTGCTGTTAGACATCACCAGTGCACAGTTTGCTGTCACGCTACCTTTCAAGTTGCACAGGGCTGAATAGTTCCCTGTAACAGACACAACTTGAGTGTCACAGGACTGGCAGGGTCATGGGATTGGGTGGTCTCTACCAAGATACGTGTGAAGTATTTTACAGTATTCTACAGGAAACTGCAGTTACCTGCTGTCTGTTAAATTTGCCCATTCTTGGTTTTATATTTTATATTTTTAAAATCACCCAGGGCTTTTATACCATCTTCTACAGAGTGTTTATTAGTTTCCTTGATGTATAAATAAATCACTATATATAATGCAAGTCTTCTGTTGAATAAATTATGAAAAGAAAACCCACCTGAGGAAAAAGAATTGAAGGAAATAATCACTTTTCAGAGTGACTATTTATAAACCATTCTTCTTTTCTTTTTAAAAAAGTATGTTGTCTTCATAGCCTTGAGTGTTAAAAAGTCTGAAATTTCAATAAAACGTAGCATTTTGCAAGGGAGGAAAGCTCTCACTCAATCCCAAGACAACAAAGGGATTATAAATTGTCAAATCAGGTTCTTCTAGATGGCTGCTGTTTTTTGTATGGTGTGAACTGTCTGAGGAACAAACTGTTGGGCATAAAATATGAGGACAATATTTTAAGCACAGAAAAAAGCCATAATTTCTCATCTCCCTTCCCTGTTCTGAGAAAGACACATGAAATCTTCCTGACTGATTAGCAGAAGTACTTTCTCCCATCACTATTGACCCTGAAGATATTGGTATTAAGTGGCACATTGGAGCTTATAAATCTGGTGGTGCCTGCATTCTTAATGGCAAATTTTATAAATGTGTATAATCAGTAAATTAAAGAGGAACAGGAAAGGCGAGCACACTGTAAATCTTCAGCACAGAGAAATCTATGTTTTTCTCATTCGGCTAGTACTTTTGTGGTTCTTAATAGTTACTGAAATGTGTTCTTAATATATACTGTTAATCAGGCGTCTGGAAATAGCTAGTGGATGTAAACAAGGGCTATAATTGAGGCTGTGCAACTGCAGCTAATATTCCATTCATATTTATAGACTTGCATTTTGCTTTTTTTAAAAAGTGTGGGGAGTACCTCTTCTGGACTGGCAGTTCCATTGGGGGGAAAATCAAGCTGTTGTAGGACTGTTATAAATTGAAGGGGTTGTGCAAATGATTCCCTAACATGCAAATATGGTGCCTATTTCCTGGTACGTGTCCTAGGAAATCTCTGATCCTATTCTTAATTCTGGGGAAGGTTTTGTCAATTCCTGTTCAAAATGCTCTTAGTAGGAGAGTTGCTAGACTTATCTTCTCAGATTCCCAGGTCCCTAGAAGTTAAATCTCTTGGGAAGGAGTAATAGTTTGCACCAAGAATAAAGCCCGGAAAAGACAGGTCGGAGTCCTGCCTGTTTACTCTTGAGCAATGACACCAGCACCTGACAATAACTAAAGATATTATAGGACAATTATGCTCCTAGTAGGTTGTGGACTAGGAAATGTTCAAACTGATTTTAAGTCAATGCAAAGTAGGTTCCTTGGGAAGTAAATTAATGCAGCCTGTAGCACACCTTTGTGAATAAGCTCACAAAACATGGTGCGTTAGTAAAAGAAAAATGTCTGGCTCACTGGGGGTTGACAGTGGAAAGACAGAACGCTCAGTCCCTTCTGGAGCAACCCACTTTGTATGTGTATGCTGGGTGTGGAGAAGCGAGACTCTCTCCTGAGCATCTGGCATGGTTTCTATGCTGGCGCAGAGGTAGGCTGGAATGTAAAGTGAATTTCTGGGAATCACAAGTGAGGAAGGTCCTGTTGCACATTTGTGCTCTTCCCAGACCCATCCGGTTGGCAGAATGAGAGCAGAATGGACTAGGCCTGACCCAGCAGAGCTCTTCTTTTGTTCTTGTGGACTGCTCCATCCCTCCCCACCAGCTTGCTCACCTTCCTGCAGTAGTGGCTGGTGAGGTGGTGCAGGTAGAGTACCATTGCTCTCTTGACTTCCCAACAAAGGGGGGCACTGATGTTTACCAAGAGGGTTGAGGCATGAGGAGCTTGGTCTTGTGTGGTGAATGGTGGCAGGATCATCAGATTATCTCTCCTCTCCCAATAAGTGCCAGCGACCTGTTGTGTTGGGAAGCCAGGAGAGCAACAGTGCCTCACCTGTGCTGCTTGACTGGCCGCTACTGCTCTTCTGCATGGAATTCTGTGGCCTCACCTGTGCAAAATTCCTTGTAACCGATGCCTACCAGGCAGGTGCATAAATACAAGGCCGATAAAGCAGGTGGGGTGGGAGTGGACTACATAAATATGTCTTGTCTATGGGGGGGTGATAGCAGCATCCCTTGGTGCTAGGAAAATTGCAAGTGCACAAAAATGCTATTATTTATGTATTTGAATGTTGGAGCCTGCATTTCTATAGAATGTAATAACTTTTTGGGGGGATTTCAGTGACAACTCTTGGACAACTCTCAAGTAGGCCATGGAAGAGATCTTTCTCAGAATATGCTTTGCATTCAAAATGCCCCAATTTCAAACATCAGTGTGTTCCTCTCCCAGTAAGCCACAGTGTCCCTGGTAACAGAAGATCAGCTAACCATCAGTGCCCCACCAACGGCTACTGATCTAATTATGTCTCTTGTATTGATGGAAGGAGCTGTTCCACCTTCCATGCTGTTCTGAAGGACCCCCCAAGCTTGTGGACCAGATATGGGGATTGATGGGGCTGGCGGGGTACAGAGTGGAATACTCCTCTATGGTCTAAGGAATCGGTTTTGATTGAATGTTGCAGTCTACTGCCACTGAATATAGAAGTTTCACGTGCCTACAAGCAATGGGTAGACCTTTCGGTTAACCTTACTTAAAAAAATAATAATCGTGGCTGTTCTTGCATCAGGTAACTGTGCCACAATTTATTCACAAAACAAAAACATGTCTAGTAATTGCTCTATAGCTTGGCAACTTTGTCTGCGCTGAAGCAGTCCTCCACTCGACTTCCCTTCTTCCTGCTGCCTGCCTTTTCAGATTATATCTCTCATCAAATTGTGCTCCCAGGCTCATTGACTGAAGTCAATACTGTACCTAAGAACACCACAGCTTCCTGTGGCAATTAATTTCATTAGTCAATTATACTGTGTGTGTAGAAGTATTTCCTTTTGTCTCTCCTGAAACTGCGATGAACCTGTTTACTTGGATGATGCAGAGATGTCGTGTTTGGAAAGTTATATTTTCCCTAAGGAAAAAAGCTTCAAAGTTCAAGTCCGGGCTGAACGATGGGGGTGGAGATGCTTCTTCAGGTATAAGGAGATGCTGGGATATTTGTGGTTGATCAGTGATGCCATGTTTTGAACACTGATACCTAGTCATAGAGTAAAGGTAAAAGACTCCTGGACGGTTAAGTCCAGTCAGAGAAAACTATGGGGTTGTGGCGCTCATCTAGCTTTTCACACCAAGGGAGCTGGTGTTTGTCCACAGACAGCTTTCCGGGTCATGTGGCCAGCATGACTAAACCACTACTGGTGCACAGAGTACCTCGATGAGTGCCAGAGCACACGAAAATGCCGTTTACCTTCCTGCCACAGCGGTACCTATTTATCTACTTGTACTGGTATGCTTTCAAACTGCTAGGCTGGCTGGAGCTGCAGCAAAGCAATGGGAGCTCAGGTGGACTCGAACTGCCGACCTTCCGATCAGCAAGCCCAAGAAGCTCAGTGGTTTAGACCACACCACAACTCTGGATTCTAGAACGGAAGACTATTCACACAGCTCCTGTTGGCAAACATGGTTCCTTCATCGGCTAGGGATGAAAACAAACCATGCAAGCTTACATCATGTTATAAGCCACTCTGCACACTGTGACTCTAGTAAAAGGGTGGGATATACACCAAGTGGGGTCTAGAGAGTGGCAACATGATAACAAGCCTTTTCTGCGGTGGCTCCCACTTCTGGAATACACTTTCCAGGGATGTTCATCTAGTTCAGGCTTCCTCAACCTCGGCCCTCCAGATGTTTTTAGACTACAATTTCCATCATCCCTGACCACTGGTTCTGCTAGCTAGGGATCATGGGAGTTGTAGGCCAAAAATATCTGGAGGGCCGAGGTTGTGGAAGCCTGATCTAGTGCCTTCATTATATATCATTAGGCACCAGGCAAAAACGTTCCTCTTCAACCAGGCCTTCAGCTGATTAATATTCTATAGCTTTTTTTGTAGGAGGGGACATTATTGTTCTGTTGTCACTATTTATTTGTGCTTTTATCTCACGTGTTTATCTTGTGAACCGCCCTGAGATCTTTTGATGAAGAGTGGTATCTAAATCTAATAAATAATGATAATAATAATTCAGTAAGCAAATAATTTTATGGTTATCTAAATCACATCACGTGGGCAAACCTTTATTTGTGGTGGTATTTTGCAGTTGTTTTAATTTGTTCGCGACATGCGCTCATGAATGCTGGAAACAGAAACATACTCTATCTCAGACCCATAAGCGTTTTCTGTAGGAAGATGTATGAGGCCACTGACAGGAAACACATACATAGGGTTCATTTTAAATAAATAAATAAGAAATATGGAAAATAAAGAATATTTTTTTTTAGATGGCATATAATTACAGAAGCGTCTAGGATTTCACATATGTGAACCTGTTACTTTTGTTTTTGTTAGCTGTCATTAAAACGCTCACCAGAGTGTGTACACCGTCCATTTTAACTAGATCTTGAACATTACTAATTTAAACCTCCTGCATTTGCATGCTACTCCTCAGCTGCGCTGCTTTCAAGCCTCTCTCTGTTTTGTTCTCCTGTCAAGAATTCAGCCGTGGTGTCTTCTTCGCTCTGCTATTTCTGCATTACAGCCTGAAGGACAGATCTGTTTTGTATGCTCAGGAACTAGGCCTGCCTTGCACTTATCACATCTATTTTATATTCTACATTGGTTAATTTTTTATTTCCCTGGCACCTGGGCAAGGAATAGTCAACACCATTAACAATACATTGTGTTACAATAAATATTTTATTGGACATATATCCATGTATAATCTGCAAAATTACAAAGTAGGTTTTCGGTTTTTTTGGAAGGCTGTTGGGATCCAACTAGAATTTATATTATCTAGCAAATGTACATATTCATAATATGCCAGTGTGTTGTTGGCAACCATCCCTCTTCCTTACATAACAGCTTTGCAGCATTTCTCTGGGTGACAGCAAGGATGAAGTCTCCTTTTCTGCAAAAACCTGAGAAATAATAGAAGGACTCAGCCTTCATCAATCGAAGCCCCTCCATGTGATGTCACAAGTTGAAGAGGGAATGCAGCAGCTAAGATATCTGGCGATGGCTTTGTTCCAGGGGTTTGCCGGGCCTTGTATAAGCATCTGATTCCTCATAAGTCCCCTTTCCAGCTTTTGCCTGGGTGCAAGCATGAAAACTTCATATCTCTCCAGCTAGTCACAAGCCACTGGGAGCCACAAGTTTAGTAACAGCGGTTTGTACTTGAGACATCAAAGGAGCGCGATTGGGTCATCTGAGTGCTTAGTGGCCTGGTGTCTGTGCTGTGAATACACAACTGCTTGCTGCTGAGTCTCCTGTTGGAGGTGCAAAAGCTTGCCCTTTGATTTCTGTGGATGTTCCCATCTTCCCATGCACCAGCATTATATGCTATGGGCACTTAATCTGCAAAAAATCTGTGTGCTGATTCTGCAATGCAAACCTGAACATTCGCAAGGGAGCAATCCCACCGTACATTTACGGGCTGGGGGAGATCATCTGCTGTTTTGCTGCAGACAGTGCAGGAGGCACTGGGGGGCAGCATTTTCTTTGTAAACCAATGCCAGGACTTGTGTGGAGTTGTGCTATTTCTCTTAGCATGTCAGAGAAACAGAGAGGCTTCAGATGGGATGCATCCACTCCTGCCCATGACACAACCTATTTCTCCCTGCTTCGATAGTGTAGTACCACCAGGAAACATATATACCACTTAAAGCTTTCCAATGGCATGCCTGTTGACTTCTACCACTGTAAGTGTTGTTTTGATGGCGGGAGACGCGGGTGGTGCTGTGGTCTAAACCACCGAGCCTTGCTGATCGGAAGGTCAGCAGTTCAAATCCGCACAAAGCTAAAGATATCTCCATATCTCCAGCATCTCCACTTCTATTGAAGATAGGCACTTCCACTCTGTACTGTAGTGGCTTGACAGATTTGGCTGCAGCTGATCAGTAATGAGAGAGAAATAAAAAGTCTCCATCATATAAGCACTGTTGGCTGAGTTATAGACTGTATATATATGATATTTCTTATTTTATATATGCAGTTTAATACATCTGTATATATGTGTTACATTTCAAGTTGCATGCATAGTACATTATATTTCATGGCTCCTCCTATTGGACTCTGCCACCTAACTGCCCTCTATGAGACAGTTTAATCACACACTATAAAAGGAAGAGAAATGTCTTCATAATATATATTTAAGTTGATCAACTACATTTCCTTTTTTCTTTCTATGCCTTTTGGGCTGGAAGAAGGAAGGAAGGAAGGAAGGAAGGAAGGAAGGAAGGAAAGAAAGAGAGAGACAAATGTTCAGTTTGTGAAGGCATCCTTTGCTGTCTTTAGTGATACTTCATCCAAGTGCCAATATTGTAATCTAGAGAGTTTGGCATGCATCTTTTCACTGAGATGCTTTAGATAGATTTCCACACACACACCATACAGCTGTGTTTTCTTAACTATGCCATGGGGCATGTTCTGAGCTTTGCTTCCTGTAATAGAAGAGTCAACATTTGTAACCAGCGAACAAAAAAGGAATCTTTTAACAGCCCAAGCCCTCCCTAAAACTGTAGAGTCTTAAGGTACGATCCTATGCACCAGGAGAGCCAACTTGAATAAAATATGGGGGGGCAGGTAAGCCCCGCCCTGCATAACTGGTCACATGATACAGTGCACAAACGCCATTTGAATGGCAATGTTCATCAACTTTGGGGGCCCTGGCTCCCTTAAATATTTTAGGGCGAGGCAAATGGACCTCAGCCCTTAGAAGTTGGCTCCCATGTTGGTGCACACTTATCTGAGAATAAGCTGAATTACAGTCCAAACTGTCCTACTCAAAAGTAAGTCCTATTTAACCCAGTGGGGCTTTTTCTCAGGGAAGTAGGGTTAGGATTGTAGCATTGCTTCTGAGTAAAGATGCACCGTTAAGCACAAACAGGAAGTGAAGTAACAGGAAGCTTCATTTAAAAACTGGTGCTTCAAGTTTGGCAGTGCTTTCAGAATGGGTTCAGTTCTTCCAGTCCTTGTTCAGCATCACTTCAGGCCCTAAATAACTCTCTTTCTGCCCCAGGAAAAATGACTTTGGCAATCCCACCTGCTATTGAACCCAATGTCTTTTGACTATACACAATTTTGGCTTTAGGTGTTATCCCTGGAATGTAACCCCCACATAAATTGTGGGCTCAGCTGTATTTCATCAGTGAATAATGGCACCATGCTAAGGATGGCCATTATTGAGGAACTGGGAGAACCAAAACCAACCCATTCCTAAATGGTAGTGATGTTTTACCTAGAAATATACATGCAACATGAAGTTAACTAATTGGATAGAAAAGAATAAAAGTCGATTTAGTTCTTACTTGACCCTGAATGTTGAAGCTACCTTTCAAAGCTTGTTGTGGATGTAGGTTTTAAGACCTGGAGGTCTAATAATAATAATAATAATAATAATAATAATAACGTATCAAACATCAATTGTAGATGGTTAAAGTAAGCTTGAAATTAGGTCAGATTCCTGATGGTGGTAAATTGGGCAACCCAGGTTATTTTTAGTTTAGACCTGCCTTCTAGGTAGAGACTTTGGATGTATAATGGGCTGGATCCATGGGTAGGTGAAATGAGCTCATGCAAATAAGCTTTCTTGCCTCCTCTGCCCTAGAACTACCAGTGCCTTCTCAACAGCTAATCTTGAGCGAAAACAACAACAACAACAACAATTTATTGTTTGTACCCTGTCCATCTGACTGGGTTCCCCCAGCCACTCTGAGCAGCTTCCAGCATTTATAAGGGTTTCTAGACAAGGGTTTGTCTAGAATGCCATGTGATGGAGGAACAGAGAGACACCAAGTTGGGAAAAATTGGGAGAAACTGGCCTTTCCCAAATCTCTGAATTCCAAGCCTGTGTTCTTACCAGAGACAGGGAGTTTTAGTGAATTCCTGTGAATTTGGGCAGTCAGCCGCCTCTGCAACATTCTCTAGGAAGGAGATTGTGTTTCAGCTGCATCAGTGGCAAATTCCTCCTTGTGCTGTTCTCCTTTAAAACCGTTTTCAGCTGCCAAACGCCATTCCCTTTTCAATAATGCCAATTAAAGGCGCTTATGTGAAATGCACTCCTCAAATGCCAAAGCCCAAATATTTTTGCACTATAGTGAAAAGATGTTGCTTCCTCCCTCTTCCTCCTTTGCAAATGTTGTTTAAACACAGCAGCTCCACCCTAAACAGCTCCCCTCCTCCCAAGCCTGCTCCTATCCGCCATCAACGCTGTGCCTCCTGTTCAAACAAAACTCTCGTGTTTTCCCTTTGGTCCTCCAAATGCTACCTCCAGAATTTTTCAAACATTGCAGTGCATTCAGAGCCACAGCAGATGGTGCTTTTTGATGATGTCTTTCTACATGAAGCAACGTTTTGTAGTATATGCTGCATTATCCCCAAAAAGGAGGGGGGAAATCAAACATGTAATTATGCAAATATGTATGCCTTTATAATAATCAAGTTTTATTGTAAATGGTTGATGCACATCAATTTGATCCTGTAGTGCTGCTTTAAGTGCAGTTTAAGTGGCTTTTCAGTGTACCCAGAGGCAACACAAATGCATCTCTGGAATATTAATAAAATCCTGAATCTTTGAGACACCAACTGGTGTTGCCTTGCTCATACTGAAACTAAATGCTAATCCTTTCCTTTATTTAAATAGATCCCCTTTGTTATTTAAAACACTGATATCAGTATGGTATGAAGAGCCATTTTATTTCAAATTGTATTGTAATGTAGTGGCTAAAATAATGCCTAATCATACTACATTCAATTTCTACAATGTAATTTTGATGAGGCATGAATCCAATCATTTTGCAGCTATGAATATAATGTTATATTTTAACCAGTCCATTTCCCCCCTTAATTCTATAAATTTATGTAGCAAATGTCCTCTTCAAGATTTTAGTCTCGGGTCTTGTAGTTTGTGTAGCTAATTTTCGAGAGCTTGCATGCCAGAGACAATGGATTGCAAAAATGGTTAAGCTGAACACTTGTTGTGGGATTCTTTCCCTGTCTCCTTTTTTTAAACACACACACACACACACACACACACACACACACACACACACACACACTTCTACAGTGGTTGAATCTTATTGCACAGAACTGTGTTTTTATTTTTAAACAAAGCCAGTTATCATTTTATCTCTCAATACACATACAAAGGCAGATGCTCTGTTGTTTCTGGAAATAACAGGGGATGCCACAGCCTTAGTGCCAATGTTAAAGTTACAGTGCAATGCTGTGCACAATGACTCAGTGACGGCTTGTGTGTACGTGCCGTTGACATCCTCCTGGTGGCAGTGATGCTGTTCTCATTGGGATGGGGAAAGGAAAGGGTGGTGGTGAGGTCAGAGGATCTCTACGACAGCAGCTACCCTGCTGCATGAAGGCACCTGCATGAATGCCACTGCTGACCCAGAGATCCACAGAGCTTGCTACTGCTGCCTTGCCCCATCTCATCCCTCGCCCAACAAGTAAGATAGAGCTACCACCAGGAGCAATGGTGAAATTTTTCATAGGGGAACAGTTACGGCCAGAGGCACCAGCTTGTGAGGGCAATTGTGGGGCACGTGAGCATTGCATCTCCCTTCCTAAGCCAGGCAGAAGCGCTCCAGTATTAGGGAAGGAGACACCAGGCCTGGAGCCCTTCTGCCTCTTCCCAAAGCCAGATGGGCTTTTGGAAGGTGGTGGTGGGGCTCTTGGACCCTGTAGGGAACTAGCCCAGTTCCCCTAGCCCACTGACGGCACATCACTGACCAGGAACACCCCACTGCCTCAGCATCCCTCATTTGCGAGTCTGGGAATGGCTCTCAGGCATAGAAATCGGTGAGAATGAATTTGGAATGGGACATGGGAGTGTTTCACCCAAAGTGGATGTGATATTAATTCTGTGAATGCAATTAATGCACATCTTTTGGGAATGGATGGCTGAGTTTCCCTTGTGAATGCAAACAGGAACTTTGGAGAAGTAATTTTTGTCGAAACTATGGCAGGGAGACAAAGGGTTAATCTCCCCTTTCCCTGTTCCCCACACTGCTGAGGCTGCTGTTTGCACAACAAAGACATGCACATGAATTTCATTTGATCAGTTTCTTGCCATATCTAATTTGGCCCTTAGTGGACGCCCAATTCAATACTTGGGGAATTTTCATTATTCTACTCAGAAGCAAAAAGTCTGGAATTTGTTGTTTGTCCAAGGGAGGAGGTAGGCAAGGTGGTACCCTTCAAATGTTTTAGGGCTCCAACTCTGATCAGCACCAGACAACATGACCAGTGGCCAGGGATTATGGGAGTTACAGCCCAAAAACAACTGGAGGGCACAATGTTGGCTGTCTCTGGCTACGGCTAGAAAAATAGTATGAATTTGGCAGAGCTGGAGTCAGCTGTTCAGAAGACAGACCTGCACAGAATGCAGGAAGAGTGTAAAATATTAGCTACCAGGGTCAAACATTTAAGTGCCTGGGCTAATCCTATTTTTAAAGCCCTGGGTCTGTCACTTGCAGCAAACAGGTTTGTTCCACTGAAACCCTAGCTACTGATTTTCATGGGATCACAATGGTTGTACTGTATCTGAGCAACATTCACCCGCCTCTAGAGCAGCCTTTCTTCAGGGACCAGTGGGAATTCATCTAGGTACCCAAAGTGGAGAAAAGCTAAGCTAGAGTAAGAAAAATGAGCAGAACTCACCTGCACAAATCTCTGGCTGGATTGTGGCCAGTTGTTGTTGTTTTTTTAATCCACAGCTCTCTGGTAATAAGTGGTACATGACAAAAACAACAATGTTGGAAATACACGAGTGTGTGTTTTTAAAGCAGTGGTTTCTTCTTGCAGCAAACTGCTAATGATGGGCTCAGAAGACAAACTGGATGTTTGACTCACCCCCAAAAGCACACAAAGAAATGAACCAAGTATTTGAAGTCCAGCAAATGAATATAATAGCAGTGCAATCTACTGCCAAGGCCTGGATTTAAATAGCAGAGCAGATGATATGACTATATACTTTACTGATATTCTCTCCTAAGGGTTTGTTCTGTGTCAGAAAAGGCCGCAATTGCATTTCACTGGCTCTCCATAGAGTGAACAAGCTTTAATTAGCATCTGATAGTTTTCTATTGTAATGTCACACTTGTAAAAAACAAAGCGATCTAACCATAGTCTCATAAATGACAGTTTTAATTGCATCAGTGATGGGCCTCAGGTTTTCAAGCTCCACATTTCCACCATCCCACCCCGCTTTGAAGCTTGCTGTAAACTCTTCATTATTATTTTTTTAATCAGACAAAATATCGTTAAACATGGAGATGCCACACACATCCCCTGACTGAGTATGGTATTTCAGAAAACACCTGCATTTTCATATCACAGTGCTCTGTAGATGAAAACATCTGATTAGAGATGTGTCTCTAGCAATTTACGACTGATACGTGTGCTACACAAACAGGATAAATATCTGAGGCAAAAGAGAATTGCCATTTCACCCCCCCCCCTTGAATTGTGTATAGATCACTGTACCTTTGTAGGACTTTAGATTGTTTTTCTCTAGTTCCGTTTATGTCCAGTCTGATGAGTCATCACAAAATTTCCACCCATTTCAATGTTCTCAATCCTTTGGGATTAGATTGCTTTCAAAGAATAAGACTGGGCCTATTTATTAAGCTCATTAGGGTATATTTGCACGGCATGGAGGGAGAGATGGGCTTGGTAGCAATACAGTGGTACCTCAGGTAAAGTACTTAATTCGTTCCGGAAGTCTGTACTTAACTGTTCTTAACCTGAAGCACCACTTTAGCTAATGGTGCCTCCTGCTGCCGCCACGCTGCCGGAGCCCGATTTCTGTTCTTATCCTGAAGCAAAGTTCTTAACCTGAAGCACTATTTCTGGCTTAGTGGAGTGTGTAACCTGAAGCATATGTAACCTGAAGCATATGTAACCTGAGGTACCACTGTATAGTTCAGATCTAGGTCCAAACATTGGAGGGAGCTTGGGCTCAGCTTGTAATGGGCGAGGATATTCTGAACTGGAAGGGTTTTCCTACAGCTGAAAAGGGGGCCAGCCTTCCCTTATCATGTGTTAACATACTAAGCACCATGACTTCATTAGTAGAGAAATGCATACCCTCCAACACTCGAGCCCTCCTTTTCCGATGAAAATAAGGACGTTCTATTCCATAACAACAATAATTTTATTATTTATACCCCACTCGTTTGGCTGGGTTGCCCCAGCCACTGTGGGTGGCTTCCAACATATACCGTACATATATACAAACATTAAACATTTAAAAACTTCCCAATCCAGGGCGGCCTTCAGATGTCTTCTAAAGGTTGTACTTATCTCATTGGCTGCATAACTCCATACCCTCCAAAATCTCCCTGATGAAAATAGGGCCGTCGTCCAACATTTCTCCAATAAAAATAGGGACAGCCTAAAGAAAAGCAGGATATTGTGGGATCAAATCAGAAACTGGGACAGTTTCTTTAAATGTGGAACTGTCTGTGGAAAATAGGAGGGTCTGGAAATGGGTTGGGGCACATGGTAACATATTATTTCTTTAACAGAGCCCTCCTTTAAACTTCTTCTACCTGAGGACTACTGGCAGTCCCTGTGCAGGTCTCCTTCACATCTTTTCTGAGCTCAGAAGGTGGCTATTTTTTTTTTGACAGGCTGCAGAATATGGTTCGATCTATGGGCCCACGTACCCATCAATCTGTCCTTCGTAGAAATACACAGCAGTTTTATGGCTGGCATGAAGAACTTGCTCACCTTAGGGTGTTGAAATAAGTCCAGAGTGCCAATCACATGTGAAATAATTAAATTGTTGTAGCCTTAATTGTAAGTGAATGTTGTCTTTAATTGTGCTTTAATAATGCCATGCCCTTTTATAACCCAAATTAATGTATCTGTCTGGTTTTTGAAGTACATGTCAGTTTAATTAAACTATTAATGGTAGACAGATTTTTAAGTACTTTATATTCTTCATTAAATTGTATCTGTTCTACAAGCGTAAACAAGAAAATAGACTCAGTTAGGAGCAGATTCATGTTCTGCCTGATAAATCATTCATCATCGGAGAAGATGATGAGGCGTGCTTGTTTTTCTTCATGCTGCCAATGATAAACAAATCCACTTTTATACTCTAATATTCATTGGGTTCATTGAAAAATAAACAAGCCTGCTCTTTCTTTCTTTCTTTCTTTCTTTCTTTCTTTCTTTCTTTCTTTCTTTTTAATATTAGCAGCTAGCCTCAGAGCTGTTACCGGTACTTGTGTTTATGAAAAGTCAGAAAGCAGAAAACAATATCTGTGGGGGTTGTTCACTCCATTGCCCCTTCTTTTTGGGGGGTGGTTGTTGTGATGGAAGAGAATGCTTGTTAGTGGAATATTTCCATTCCAGTTGTAATGGGATGTGGGCGTGTCCCTCTTCTTTGCAGCATTGCCTAATTGCTACAGGAATCTCTCTGAAAGCATTATTTGATTTTCCAGAAATGATGGTTTTTCTAAAGCAAACACCAAATAAAACGTCTCAGCCTCAGTTGGCGCCAGTTCAAGGGAAGTAATCAATAATTATTCTTTGAAGATTAAAGAGGAGGTTGGTGTGTGATGAGTTCCTTCCCTTTTCAGTGATGAGGTGTGTAAATCATTATAGGGATTTTAATTGGCTAATTCTAAGAAGCTGGGAAAACACCATGGCTATTCTTCCCTAACAAGAGGAACGGTTTTGTTTGCCGCGTTCTTGTACACATGTGAGATCGTCAAAACTGTGGCTTGTTCCCATAGATGCAACTTTGTTCTTCTTTTGTATGGCAGATCAGTCAACAGCCATGCAAGTGATTTCGTTCACTATTATGTTGGTAATGAAAACCTCGTGTGATGTGGCAACTGTAGCATAACATTTGGTCACAAAGCTGGTGTTAACAAGCAGAACTGGCACTCTGGTAATTAGATTGATTCCTGGTTTTCTTTAGCAGATTGTCAATAAATGTGGTAAACAACCATTGGGCTTCTTTTTTAGGATTATTTCATCATACGCCGGGCAACTGTGCCACTGTATTGTACTCTCATTTTTTGTTTTGTTTTTTAATTGCAGACCATGACAAAACGGGAAGAAGACATGCCTCTTTCCTTGATGAAAACAAAATCACAGGCTGTAATAGATGCTATACATCCTTTGTGCAATGATCACCCAATTAACCTAAGCATTTGTCTGCTAGGAAGGTGATTTATTTCCCAGTTGCACTTTGCAGGTAGACAGTAAGCCACTAGTCATCAGGTTAAAAACTCCGACATTCTCTACTTCCTGACAGGAGCACCGAGAGAAATGGGTTTCACAGCCTCTTCTTCATACACTTCTAGAAGCACCATTGTGCAAATGCAATTAGCTCTATTTTTATCTGTGCTCAGAGATTCTGCCTGGAGATATATGTTCTAAGGAGCAAGAATGTTAACACACGCAGGCACACTCTTAGTTTCTTTCCATAACCAAACTGGTCTTGCTGGTTCAAATGGAAATCCTCGCTGATACAGACCTAATATAAGAATGTAGGAAGGCCGGTTGTATTCAGCCAAATATCTATCAAATCAATTACCGGTATTTTGTTACCAACAGTGGTCATTCAAATGCCCATGAGAAGCTCAAAAACAAGACAGGGACAAATGAGTGATCTCCTGTGCTTTCTCTACACCATCTGGTATTCAGAATTATAGTGGAATTATGTACATGACTCCTTAGCAGACACAGGTAGTTTCATTAACGCACCTTATGATGTATGTATTGACCCTTGAAAAGGTTTTGGGGAACTACCAGCCCTTATACACTTAAGCAGATAGTTAAAAAACTGGCAGCTTTTAAAAAAAATGCTGAACCTTTTCTATGATGCTTAGATGATGATGATGATGATGATAATAATAATAATAATTTATTATTTATATCCCACCCATCTGGCTGAGTTTCCCCAGGCACTATGGGCAGCTCCCAATCGAGTGTTAAAAACAATACAGCATTAAATATTAAAAACTTCCCTAAACAGGGCTGCCTTCAGATGTCTTTAAAAAATACGATAGCTGCTTATTTCCTTCACATCTGATGGGAGGGCGCCACTACCTCTGTCTGGTTCCCTGTAACCTCACTTCTTGCAATGACGAAACTGCCAAAATGCCCTTGGTGCTGGATCTCAGTGTCCTGGCTGAACAATGGGGGTGGAGACGCTCCTTCAGGTATCCTGGGCCAAGGCCGTTTAGAGCTTTAAAGGTCAGCACCAACACTTTGAATTGTGCTCGGAAACGTCCTGGGAGCCAATGCAGATTACTCAGGACTGGTGTTATATGGTCCCAATGGCCACTCCCAGTCACCAGTCTAGCCACCGCATTCTGGATTAATTGCAGTTTCCGGGTCCCCTTCAAAACTAGAGCATGCACCACTCTGGCGAGACAGTCCGCAGGCAGGTAGGGTCTCAGCCTGCATACCAGATGGAGCTGGTAGACAGCCGACCTGGACACAGAATTAACCTGCGCCTCCATGGACAGCTGTGAGTCCAAAATGATTCCCAGGCTGTGCACCTGGTCCTTCAGGGGCACAGTTACCCCATTCAGGACCAGGGAGTCCCCCACCCCCTGTCCCCTCAAAACAGTACTTCTGTCTTGTCAGGATTCAACCTCAATCTGTTGGCCGCCATCCATCCTCCAACTGCCTCCAGGCACTCACACTGGACATTCACTGCCTTCACTGGTTCTGATTTAAAAGAGAGGTAGAGCTGGGTGTCATCTGCATACTGAGGAACAGAAAACCTGGTGTATTTCATTATGTGTGGATTTTGACACTGGCTCTCAGACAAAGTACACATTTGTGTGCCATACGCACACTCTTTTTTTAAAGCAACAACAACACATTATTATTATTATTATTATTATTATTATTATTATTATTATTATTATTATTAAATTTATACCCCGCCTATCTGGTTGGGCTTCTCCATCCACTCTGGGCAGCTCCCAACAGAATATAAAAAATACAATAAAACATCAAACCTTAACAACTTCCCTAAACAGGGCTGCCTTCAGATGTCTTCTAAAAGTCAGATAGCTGTTTATTTCCTTGACATCTGATGGGAGGGCGTTCCACAGGGCGGGCGCCACTACCAAGAAGGCCCTCTGCCTGGTTCCCTGCAACCTCACCTCTCGCAGTAAGGGAACCGCTGGAATGACCTCGGAGCAGGACCTCAGTGTCCGGGCTGAACACTCCTTTAGGGAACCCTAATTATGTAGGACACCTTTGAAACCTTGATAAATAATTATGAGAAAGTGCTGTGGGTGCCAGTCACAAAATGGCTGCCACGGTTGGGTGGCCTAACACAAAACAACTGCTGCATCTAAAAGAGCAGAAAAGGAGGCGAGACCAGACAATGGCGCAGGCATGTTCCTCCCTCCCATCAATGAGGAAAAGGCACCTATCTACATCAGGCACCACAGCATTTGCTGGCAGAGATACCTTCTTTGTGGTTCTTCTCTGTTCAGAATGGATAGGTATCCAATCTTGGCATCCGATGAAATGTTTGCATGTTAAAAGGTGTGTGCTTGGTGTAAGATAGGCTGTGCCAATGCAAACATAAACCAAGCAGGGAGAGGAATCAGTCTCTCATTCATCGTGGATTTTTGTGGGAATATTTACAAAGACCTTTTGTGGGCGCCATAAGAGGATGTGGTGGGCACACTGACATTTGCTAGTCTGCATTGGTGACCCTGGGCTAAAAAGAGACCCTAATGCTGATGAAATAGATGGTTTGGCAGGCTGGCAGTGGTGAGGACTATGAGTAATGCAGCTTACAGGCATCATTAGATTTCATCTAATGGGTGGGCTTGGACTTTTCAGTGAGTATCTATCAAGGAAAATCCTATAACAGGATCCTCTTGGCAAAAACAAAGAGCGGACATAGCCTTGCAAGGGAAGCTGCCAATCACTATTAATTCAGGATGAGTTCACGCATTGTTTGATCACATGATAGCTGCAGCTACAATCGCTTGTGAAACAACTGCCACAGATCATTCACTTTTACTAAACCTAATGATGAGGATAAAGCTAAGAGGTGAAAGGATGATCACTTCTGTTTGCATCCACTTAGAGTGATCATTACCTCAATCCTTGTTATTTGCTTAGTAGTTAAATCCCATTAAATTAAGTAGAATTGAGTTCCTGATAAGCAGACTTAGCATTTCACCTTGAGGTGGTGAAAAGGCAGCGCAATGGCCAAAGGAACTTACAACACACAATACTGTGTTAGCTAGGAAGATTTTTCAACAAACAATATTATAAAGTAACTTTAAACAACAGCTCCCATCGTCACTGCACCCTTGCGCTAATGTGGAACTCTAAAATTTTCTCTTTTTTGAAAAGTGGCTGGCCATGTTTGACAGGGAGCAAGCTGTCAAGGGTCATGTAAATCCCACAGATTCAGGATTTTGACTATAGTCCCTAGACACACTTCCCCATGGGAGTAAGTACTGTGTTGAACACAGTGGGAATTGCAAGTTAATATTAGACCTGGCCTTGGCTATCCAAACTGAGTCCGAATGCTCTGAAGTGCAAGCCCTATTTTTATTTATTTATTTAAGTGTTTATAACCCACAATTTCATAAAAGCGTATCAAAAAATATATTTGATATTGTAATGAAATCAGCAAAATCACCACTAAAACATCAGTAAACACTGTTGAGTTGAAAAGAGTCATTCATATTGGAAAGCCCTGCTTAAACAAGACAGTTTTCAAAAGATGTATTAAAGAAGGTGGGGTGGTTCCTGGCGATCCTTTATTGGTAGGCAGCTGGTCCTTTCTGAAGGCCAACTGAACCTCAGTGGAATGTGGAACCACCAGAAGTATCCCACCAGAGGATCTGAGTGAATGAGGTAGAGCATATAGGATCAGGAGGCCCTTAGGGTACTTTGGGCCCAAAGTTGTTAAGGGCTTTGTGAATCAACACCTAGAACCTACCCCAGTGGCAAATTGCCAACCAGCATAGCGCTCTCTCTCTCTCTCTCTCTCTCTCTCTCTCTCTCTCTCTCTCTCGTATAATATTTTTTATTGAGTTTTACATTGCACATTTAAATTCAAAATTTAAACATCATCATCATGACCATTTAGGATTCCCTGAATCCTTAGACTCCCCTCCACGCTTCCATGGTCATCATTTTAAATCTTTTCCCACTGCTTCTCTATTTTTTCTTAAATAATCAATTTTTACCTTAGTTTTTAGTACATTACAAGCATTACTCAAATCCTGCAAAAGTTGTTAGTTGTTTACAGTGTTCTCTTAAGTACATTGTGAATTTTCCCATTCCTTCTTAAAGTTCTTCTCTTCCTGGTTTCTGATTTTCCTGGTCATTTTTGCCATTTCAGCATAGTTCATCCTCTTCATCAGCCGTTCGTCTCTGGTCGGGACTTTATATTCTTTCCATCTCTGGGCCAATAGTATCCACACTGTTGTCATCGCGTACATAAATAATCGTTTCGGCTCCTCTGGTATCTTTGCACCTAAAATTCCTAATTAAAAAAAGCCTCTCCCCCCCCCAAACATTATTTTAAACTCCCCCCCAACTTATTATATATCATCTCCCAGAATGCTTTTGTTATCTTGCACGTCCACCACATGTGGTAGAATGTGCCTTCCTCCTCTTTGCATTTCCAACATACATTTGAAGTAGTTCAACCAGCACAGCTCTCTCAGCCATCAGAGTAACAATGTAGCCAGGCATCTGTTACTGTGAGCATTCTGCAATAGTTGCAGCTGCTGGATGAGCTACAAGGAAAGCCACACATAAAGTGTGTTATTGTGTGGAGAGTAGTGCTTATAGCGAGAACTCAGAAAGGGATACGAGGTGGTGGAGGGGAGCAGGCGGAAGCAAGACTTCTTCAGCAAACCTCCACTTGGGATTCCATTTGTACAGTTACATACACTTCAGGTTACATACGCTTCAGGTTACACACTCCGCTAACCCAGAAATAGTGCTTCAGGTTAAGAACTTTGCTTCAGGATAAGAACAGAAATTGGGCTCCGGCGGCGTGGCAGCAGCAGGAGGCCCCATTAGCTAAACTGGTGCTTCAAGTTAAGAACAGTTTCAGGTTAAGTACGGACCTCTGGAATGAATTAAGTACTTAACCCGAGGTACCACTATACGCAAAGGTGCTTGAAGTTCGAAATGGGGGCTGGAACTGGCAAAAACAGGACAGGAAGACAGCAGCTTCTATGGAGGCAGGATTCTGAATCTGTCTTTGAGACCCTGAAAACTTTTGACTCCATTAAAATAATGTTTCAATAATGTATTTCAATGTCTGGGGATTTTTCTTTTAAAAGCTGCTGAGAGACCTTTCATCAGGTTAGGAAGCAGCAGAGGCCAGCATCTCACCTGACTTGTCTGGGTATCCTGCATTCGGTAGAACCATCCTCGACGAGGCCTCTGTCACCAATTATTTCCCCACCTCAATTTCTCGTGGAGAAGATCACGGGGAAATAAAAGCCAAGGGGCACTGCTTGTGAGCCTTCTTTCAACTTTCTCCCAGCAGCAAACTGCTTAGCTGTGATGTGCGTGAAAGGCCTCTGACATAACTCCCTAAGACATTCAGAGCTGAGTCAACCTTTCAGCATCTACCGTGCATTGCTTTCACCGTTCAGCGTGAGCAGAGGGAAAAGGCGAGGAGATTGAGAATCAGCTCAGAACAAAAGTAGAAAGGGAATAGAGCTACCGTATTCTGTGTATTGGACGCCCCCTATTTTTGGGGACCCCAAATTAAGAAAATGAGGGGAAATTGCCCTGACTTCTTGAAATTTTGAGGGGGAGGATTGCCCAGAGGCTAACAGCCCCACGCATCTAACAGGCTGCCTATCAACTGCTTCCTTGTCGGCAATCGCTGAGCTTTTGGGGGGGTGGGCAGAGTTGAGCTTGGGGGGGGGGAAGAGAGGTGAAGCTTTTTTCCAATTACTTTTAGCACTTTTCACCTTTCCTGTGGAGCCTCCATATAGTATTCTGCTTTCCTTCTCCCACTCTGCCCACCCTACAGCTGGGAGGGAGGCTGTAGGCAGTCCGTTTTTGCCGTGTGGCTCCATTTGTGCACAGGAATCCCCGCGGCGGGGTGAGCCATGGTGGACCAAATGGCTCCCCCCAAATACCTCAGGCAGAAATAAAAGCTACCAGGTGGTCCTTACACAATCATAGACTTAAGAACCAGACCCATGAACCCATGAACCAGAACTTTGAACTTGGGCCAGTAACATACAGGCAGCCAGTGCAAACTTTTAAACACTGGAGTTGTGTGTTGGTGATCATCTGTCCCTGCCCACAGCTTAGGCATAGCGTAGTGGAAACATTCACATGTTTAGATCCCCATCAGCAGACTGAAATGATACGGTCTGGCAACAAATATTATTTATTATTAAATTCTTAATAAATAACTATCAAGATGACATGATATGTTATGTAGAGGTGAGAGTTTAAATTATCATCCTCACCACTACCATAGAACTGCCAAACCCTCAATTCTGGTTCACTGCTAATAATATTAGTGACTGTATTACTAATTATTAACTGCCCGTGATGATGGTGATGATGTGTGTTATGGTGTGTGTGTGTGGGTTATACTCATTGAAAATGTATCCAATGGCAGTATACACATTGAAAATGGGAAGGGTTATTGGTTTTGTTTTACTATGTATTTTGTATTTTCATTCTGCATTTTTCTGTTGCAAACCACCCTGGGGTCTTTGGAAGAAAGACAGTATACAAATTTAAACAACTACAACAAGAAGTAGATGACAACGGTGGGATTCAGTCTGGTGGACAGCAGTGCAATGAAATGTTCAAGAGCTGAGGCCTGGCTAACTTTGCCTCCAAGTGTAGACCATGCCTGCGAGATTTTTCCTGATTTGTGCATGGTGCACGAATTTGTGCCACAGCATCTTCTGCTCTGACAACTTACCCCGCTGTGCCACAGGTTCAGGACGGACAGCTTGATAAACGGAAGGAAATAACCACAAATCTAATTGACTGAATCTCCTTTGGCCTCCCCTCCTCTTGTTTCAGGCCCAGAAGGAGGAAGCCCTTAAAGCTGATGAGATAATAAATTCAATTATGCTGCAAACTGGCTTTGGCTGCCAGGGTTCTGTGCTGCCTTTACCTGCTTTTGCCATCCATTCTACTGGAATTGTTTAAATTTGCTCCTATGGTAGGTTTGCCTATTAGC